>NW_016690253.1:1741112-1777334 GCF_001604755.1 Lepidothrix coronata | reverse complement strand
TACAGAACTTGCATTAAACAAGCTCTTTCCAAGGCGCCAGAATAAAGGACTCGGTAAGTCTGAACAGACCTGTGGCCTCCAGCATGGTGTTATGGATTGCACTGGAAAGGGGATGTCACCATGAGGAGATGTGCTAGGAAGAGCAGCATGAGGCAGTGGAGACAGACTGAGTGTTGCAAGAAAAGAAACCCCTTCTTTGCACTAATAAACTAAACACATCTATCACGGGATTTCAGGAAATGGTGGATGGAATCCAGACTCTCTAGCAATGCACAGTGTCAATATTTACTTTTTTGGTGAGTGGAGACCTCAGTTTTCCATATTTCTTTGCTGATGGTTACTATCCTGGCTTTGATGGCGTCTTAGAAAGGGACAGCAGCTGTTTGAAAGTGCCTGTATCATGTAAGCCAACAAGGCAGCTGCCACGGAGCTGGCTCTGCTGAAATCTTTGCTTTCTGTAATCAGTGTTGTTCCCACTGTTGTTCCCACTGAGACAAGACCCATCCAGCTGAAAGCTAAACAATACACACTCCCTCTCCCTCTCAGATGACTCCATGGCAGGTTCTCGACTGTGTATGAGGCACCCCTTACACACATCCATCATCAGCTTCCTGCAATTCCCAGTGAAATGGTTTCTGTGTGGAACATGTCTCTTACCTTGGGAACACACCCTGACCAAAGTGTCCACATCCTGCTGGATCCTGTCTTCACACTGAGTCATATTCTGCTCCTTGAGCAGTTTCTTCCACAACCTGTACATGCCCTTTGCCCACACAGGGACTTGCTCTGACTCTCCCTCCCCTGCAGCTGGGCTTGGGCTGAGGATTTAGCTGAGCCTGGGAGAATAATTTCGTTCTTACTGTGGCACAGTGTCAGTTCTAATACAGGACTCAATGACTGGATTCTGCTCTGGCACACCAGAGCACGTAAAACTTTTGTGGAAAAGATTTACAAGGTGTGCTGAGGAATTAAACAGCAGCGACCAACACGTGTAGCTGCACTTGGGAACCAGCCTATGTCAAAAATAGGCTCCAGGGGCTGGGGGTGTGCAGGGTGGGCTGGGGAGATGCTGGGGACCAGCAAGCTAGAAGGGGATCAGAAGCACAGCCTGGCATGCCAGAGACCAAATTCTGCTGCTAAATGCACCAGGGCATCACAGAAATAACTGAAATGAAGTCATAAAGCTGGCAGAGCAAAAACTGCTGCTGAACAGGCCACAAATACATGCAGAGAGAGATGTAAAAGAAGCTAAAAGTTATCTCCAGAATAGAAAGGCCCTGCCACAACTCCCAGCAGGAGCTGGGGCAGGCAAAGACCCACTGTCTGTGTGCAGAGCTCTGCTACACAACTGCTCTTGGCAGATCTGGCTGGTCCCAGCACCATGAGCACTGCTTGCAACTGGGTCCTGTGGCTATGGCAGGCTCTGCCAGGGGATACAGGGTTTACAGGGAAGATCTGTGTATTCCTGTTTCCAGAAATGTGCCATTTCCCCTGTTGCTCCGGTTCCTCCCTGTCTGCAGATTCAGATCTGTGCTGTCCAGAGTTAGTGGGAGCTGCTGGCGCTGTGCAGCAAAGCCCAGGGCTGCTCCAGGACCACTTCCTGCTCTTCAGGCAAGAGCAGACAGAAATAACACCTCTAACCCAGGAGACTGAGCTCTGAGCCCATCTGTAGCAGAGAACATGAAAACATCCAAAGATAAATTGTTCTCATCCACACTGTCTCCCCCTGCCTGTTCCACAGGTCAAGCAGGACCCAACCACAGCCTCCTGGACTCTGACCATGTAGCTGCTCATTAACAGTTAGAAAACAACCTCCACTTGCTTCCTCCCACCAAATCCTGCTGTGGGGGAAGATGGACACAGCTGATCCCCCACCTGGCCCAGAGGCTGCCTTAGGGAAGTCCTAAATCTTCCCACCACATGGCTTTGAACCCAGCTTCAAAAATGAGTTTTTCTGGAAAGGCACAGCTCTTAAATCTCTCTGCAATCCTGAACCCAGCTGGAGCTGCAGTTCCTGGACCACGCAGAGCAAGCTCCCAGGCTGGCTGCCATGGTGCTGTTGCAAACCTGAGTGCAGGACCATGCCCAGAGCCTGGTGCCATTCCATGAGAGCAGTTGTGTCACCAGAGCGATGGCAGCCAGGAATCCAACAGCTGCTGCAGTGCTAAACACTGGAGGGGGGCTGACACATTACTGGGACTCTCTTGCCAGGGCCACACTCAGCCTTTTGCCTGCAATGAATGCCCAGGTCTCAGCCCAGTGTCCCTCCAGCATGTGCTGCTGGCAGGCATTGCACCAGTGTCTCCACTGGCCACCTGCCCTGCCTTGTACCATTTTTTTCCCCAGCAGCATTTGCCCCCCAAAGTAGTTACTTTTGTGGTAAAAGTAGAACCATAGAATCATAGAATATACTGAGTTGGAAGGGACCCATTAGGATCATTGAGTCCAAGTCCTGGCCCTGTGGTAATTACTTCCAATCTTGTTTTCAGGTTGTTCCAGAATTAAATAGACATATAAAAAAAAAAAAGAGGTTGAAGTTGTTATTTAAGCAGAAACATTTTGCATGAAGGGCTTTCACAGTAACTATGAAAACAAGTCTGGCAGCAGAGCAAGACACTGCAGATTAGCCCTGAGGCTGTGCATGGGGAAGGCAACACGATGGGCAAAGCAGCATCCCCAATGTGCAGAGAGCAGCTGCCTCTGATGGCACCAGCACAGGCAGCAAAAGGAGCCAATGCTCCATCTCACCATTCAGGCCTTACTTCACATTCCCAAAGTAAGGACAGACTCCTGGCTTTCTCCTGTTTCATCTTTTAAAAGTGATTTTTCCTCCTCAAGCCTCTAAGCCCTTGGGATAAGCAAAATAAGTTTCCCTTCCCTTCTCCTTTAAACTCCATCCAATGTCTCATACTGGAGAGTTAACAGAGGTGTTGGCAGAGGTCTTCTGGTGCAATCACCATGCAGTGGGACTAACAAGAGAAAAGACAGATATTCTGTACATTGAATGCCCTGACCTGGGGTGCCAGGGGACCTGGCAATTCCCACTCTCCTAATTTTTGCCTCCTGCCTCTGTCTCCAGTGGGGGTGCAGCACTGCCATTGCCGTGGGCAGGGCAGAATCTGCTGGGGGCTGAGCATCCATCACCCCCACAGTCCCTGCTGGGCTCCAGCATACCCAGAGCAGGCACATCCCACAGGGACACCAGGACAGCCAAGTCCCCTGGGAGAAGTGCTCTTGGCTGGGAGAACTGCTCCTTCCTGCACAATTCAGCTGGTGAGTCCTGGAGGCACCTCGCAGTCAGAGTCTAATCCTGCCTTTGCTGCCATGAGCAGGGTGTGGAGCCAGTTCCAGAGGGTCAGGGCACGAGCAGGGCAGCTGGCACAGGCAGGAGAAAGGGCAAGGTCCAAATCACCATCACAGAATCGTCCCTGAACCCTGAGCTGCAACTCAGAGCATTTAAAATAGCATCTTCCCAGGGGTCAGGTGTTTTTTTCCTGGAGTGTGAGGGGACAGCAGCACTGGCCTCCTCTCCTGTGCCTTCCCCATCCCATATGGTGACCAGGAATCACCAATGCAAACAGCAGCCCTTTATGGCTCACATAAATATCTTATTGGTTTCCCTAACACATGCAGATCTTTGACATTCAACCCAGAATAACTGCCTGGGGAGGACAGACAGCCCCTCCATGATATCTACTGACAGCTCTTATCAGCAAGCCAGTGCTGAATTAGGACAAGCCTAAGTACTGTTAATTATATGAAAAGATGTTTAAATCTTCCCATGAAAGAAAAAAATATAAGACACTTAAATTAGGAATGACCACAGGAAGGATTTCAGAACAGCCAGAATGTGGCTGGAAAGGGATGAGACACATTGGTCCAACAATGGTGTAAACACACACACAAATACACACATGCTTGTTTGAAAATACATAGTTTAAGCATCCCCATGAACTCTGTGCAGATACGACCAAAGTTATTTCAAGAACACAAATACCAGTGCCACTTAAAAATAAAGAAGTGCTGGAAAACTCTTTCAAATTTATATAGAAATTATGGTACGTGTCAATCCATATTCTGCACTACACTTGAACAGCTACACTGAGTTTCAAACACACACTCACAGAAAATAAAATTAAAATATAAAGTAGTTATGGCTTACCACAAGGCATCAGGATTTTCCTTTGAGCCAGGTAACACACAACACAAAATATTTATTAGCTCTTAAAAAGCAAAAACTGGAACAGTAAAACAGAAGAAAAAGTCCTGAATATGTTCCTGTTTCTAGAGAGTAAGATTCAAACAGCTGCATGTGAACAGCCAGCCTGGAAGTGTTCTGTGTGCAGAATGCACATGAAGAAAGAGGGAAAACCACCAGTGCTCACAAGCATCTGGCTCGACATCCCCTCCCAGGGAGCAGAGTAAGCACATTACACTCATGGGTTGTAGTAAACAGCTCCACAACGATGTGTGAGGGATTTTCCTGCCACAGGGTGCAATTTGATCAGGAAAACCTTGATTAGTGCGAACTGAAGAGTTTTGTGGTTCCACCGAATTTCCAACAGACTCCTGCCTGGTTGTGGGCCAGCTCCCAGAGGTGCTGGGCACCCCAGCTCAGGGACAGTGCCACAGGCAAACCCGGGCAGCAAGGGGCTCACTGGGGGCTCTGGGGTCTGAGGGCTGGGCAGGGGCTCTGGGGTGAGCAGACGGGAAAACCTTGACAATCCTGGCTGGTCTGGGAGGTTGCAGGTCCCCCCAGCTCCCATCACCTGCAACGTGGTGACTGCTGCAGGTCTGCACATCCTGGACCAACATCAGCACCTCAGCTGTGCACAGACAGAACTCCATAGCCAGATGACAGCGGGACCTCCTTATTTGTGGGGGGAAAAAGAACCCCAACAAACAAAAGTGTTGTAAAGTAAAACACTTTTTTTCCACTGGGAAATTTTGTTGTTTGCATGGGGCTCCTTGACCAAAGAACAACCTCACTCCATTGTTTCTCCTGAGAAATATGTTTTGACTAGGGTCCTGACCAGATGACTGTTGCTTTCAGACGGGCAACAGAGAGCAGCTGGAAAAATCTGCCTCAAGCAGCTACAGGCAGACGTGACACTGGTGGGATGGAGCTGATTCACTGAGAGCTCAAACCTCACGTCCTGAGGAAGATGCTGGCTCTCCACCTAGAAACTATTATCATGCTGAAGAAGGACCTGCTCGCAGGACTGGTCTCCAGGGAGCTGCAGCTGCAGCTGGTTGGTCCTCCCCAGCACCAGCTGGCCAGTGAAATCAGGAAGAGGTTAGATTTCACAGGAATAATTTGTCTTGTGGATGTTCTTACACAGGTTTGTTCTGCAACAGGAAATATGATTAGGGGAAGAGGGTAGAGCAGACTCTTGTGTTAGCACCGAAATCCCTGTACGGCCCAGGAGCATGGCTCCATTAGGGAGCAGTGAAAAGGAGAGCAGAGGAACAGTAATCCAAGCGAGATGGATGAGCTGCTTTGCAGCTCTGCTCTCTGCAAGGCATTCCTGGCAAGGTGCCTCTCCCCAGCAGCTGCTGCAGGACTGTGGTCTGCCAGGGAAGGTGAGGATGGGATAACAGAGCCTCTTGACAGGGTGGTCTGGCTAATCCTGCTCAGCTGGGCTTGGAAAGGCAACTGTCCCCTGCCATGCTGGTAGTGGGAGAGCCCAATTCCAGCCAGAGGTTTCCTTGGGATGTTGGAGCCAGAAGGTTTTGCCAGAAAATTTATCAGCAATTTATAGCACTGATGAAGGATTAGGTCGACGTGACCAGACCTGAAGGTAACACTGCTCAAAGCTCCACAAAAGCACAGCAGATTAGCAAAGCCAGAGCCCTGGGTGGGCCGTTCCCACACAAGTCTCCCAAAGGTCCTTTTTAATAGGGGCTGTGTTGGGTTTGTCTTCTGGAGAAGTTCACAGAGCAGCATTTGCAGCAACCACAAATGTAAGGAATTACATCTTTGATGTAAATCGACAATGTTTGATTCCCCACGGATAAAGGAGTACTGAATTGCCAGAGCCAAAAATCTGACCTCATGGAAAATGTGCAGTTCCCAGTCCAGTGAAAAGATGAACCAAGGCACTACTGAAGAGCTATACAACAGTGACTTACTGGTTCAGTCCCTGCCAAGACATTGCTGCAAAACCCACAAAGCAGACAAATGCCTGAATTCCCAGACAACAACTGCTGAGTGTGCAGAGCTTGTAACACCCAACAAACCACCTCTTCAAAGAACTCCAGCACCTAGAAGTCAAGTGTATCCCAAAATCCATGTTTTGTCTGAATATAGGCCCTACCCTCTGATGGCTGGAGGTAGATTTGAGTCCTCAAACACACAGTTGTCAGGCAGCATGTAGTGACAGGACAAGGGGGAATGGCTTCAAACTGAGAGTAGGTTTAGATCAGGTATTAGGAAGAAATGCTTTCCTGTGAGGGTGCTGAGGCCCTGGGACAGGTTGCCCAGAGAAGTTGTGGATCCCCATTCCTGGAAGTTGAATGGGGCTCTGAACAACATGGTCTAGTAGAAGGTGCCCCTGCCCACAGCAAGGGGGGTGGAACTAGATGGTCTTTAAGGTCCCTTCCAACACAAACCATGCTGTGATTCCATGATTCTGTGCTCAGTGTCTGAGCTCCCTGGAGTGTAATTTCAGGTTACAGGGATGCTGCAAGCCAGGGCTTTGGAAATCCTGCTGCTTCCAGCTCTCAGTAGGAAACCAGAGCGTGGCACCTCAGTGTCACAAGTTGTTCTCACCCTGCCAGGCTGTGCAGCAATTCACAGTTTACTCTCAGTGAGGTAGATTATCACATTTGCCGTGACAAAGATTATGTTCACACACAAAGTGGGGGAAAATGCAAGAGACTGTGGCTTCTAGTCGAAACAATACAGTTCTCATACTGCATTTCTCATGTTTGGGCACCATTAAAGGCACTACCATTTCCAAAACAAAGCCAGGCTGGGATAGTTTAAATGTAGATCAGTTAGTGATAGGAGAGAACTGACATTTGCTCCAGTTTCACCTCGAAGGCAGGGTTCAAACATTTTAAAGACTGCTTTTACAAACAGAAATATTGGGTAACACCCAACATCTGAAGTCTAATGCTTGAGAAATACAGAATTCTTGCGGGCACAGGCTCTTCTGGGTGTGCAGGATTAAGCCTAAAGATCATAGTATTACTTCCTACTGCTTCCCTTCTCTGACTTTCACAAGTGCTATGTTCTGTTGTTGGGGCTTGCCCTGTGTTATTAAGAGTTGCCTTTGCAGATTTGAGTAATACTGTGAAGATGTACGACAGGAAAAAGAAATATTTCAACAGGCTTTAAGAAACATACTAATAAATCCTTCACCGATATATTAATCAATTGCCACTTACAAGATGGATTTTAGCTGGTGGAGGAAGATTTGTCTCAATAGGGAAAAGAAAAATATTTATTTTAATTAAAGGATTTCAGCAGTTTGCCTGCTTTTGTGAAAGACATTCCTTAATCCTGTGGGTGCAGCAATCTGCACTCTTCTGAAACTGAGTTGTGCTCTCATAAATTCCTCAGAAGTTGGCTGAGCAGTGACTTTACTCAGTACATTTTCAGTCCAACTACAGCCTTGAATATTAAAGAGTTGCCTTCTTCTCCCAGTCTTACACCACCTGTCTCTGCAGAAAGCCCCTGGGAACTGCTGCAGGAAGAGGCATCCTGTGATACTTCCTTAGTGAAATCCTACTGCTCACTAAGTCCCTCAAGGCATAAAGTCCCTTGATCCCTGCATTGGCTCAGCCCAAACCGTCTGATATGGCTCATTATACACCAAATTATAGTTAACTAACAGGGTTTGAAGAAAACCCATGTATTGTTAGGAACAGGATAAGCAGGAAAGGTCTTCACAGACATTCAGCCACTGAAATGGGTATGCCTTCAGTGCTGCCAGCCTTTAATTCCAGAGGCTGGGATTGCAGGTAGTGATGCACAGCAGCACCTCCTGGCTCTGCTGGGTCAAGAGCTGCCAGTTCAGCCTGGTGCCCACCCTGCCCTGCCTGGGGCAGAGGGGTGAGCACTGGGGATCCTGTGCTGGCTGTGTGTGTGCTGAAGAGAGAAGGGGCTGGAGGGAGAAGAGAGGGGGCTGCCCAGAACAAAAGGGACAGAGCTTGAGAAGAAGCAAACAAGCCACAGCCTTGGCTTATCTTCCAACCCACAGCATCTGCCCCTCATTCGCTCCCTGTTTCATAGTCTGAGAATATCAAGCACTAAAAAAAATTTTCCCATACTTTTAGGTTTTATGTGTCTGAATGTTTGACATAGAAAACATTCATCAGAGGTCAGAAATTTCTGGTCAGCAGAATACAAGTTAACCACTGTCTTCTTCCTGCTGGGGAGGAGGCAAGTAAATAAACTCCCCAGCCTTAATCACTTTTGACAGCCCAATTTCAACTGCCTCATTTTGATTAGAAATTTGTCTCCCACGCTGTTTAAAAAATTTCTGGCCTGCAGCAGCACTTTTCATGACCACTCAAAACTGTGAGCCTGACTAAACAGTGTGGGGCAGGGTAAAAATGCCTTTGGAATCCCTTGGTCCGTCAAAATCACAGCAGGCCTGACAAATCGACCAGCAACAGAGATACATTTTCATATCAATCCAGCTGTTCATTTTGGAAATATCAGAGTATACTCACTTGTGAAGAGACATCCCACCTTCTGTTTGCCAGCTGACAGGAGCACCTGTGTGCTCCCCAGCTGTTTTCCTAAAAAAAATCATGGGATTTGGCACAACCCACCATCCACAGCTGTCTAAAGGCTGTTGGCCAACCAGGGCTTCCTGAGGCCCCGCCTGGGGAGCCCAGAGCCAGCAGGCAGGGCAGGGCAGGGCAGGGCAGGGCAGGGCAGGGCAGGGCCAAGGCTGGAGGGACGGCTGGAGATCGTCTGGTCCATCCTCCTGGGCAGAGATGGGCCAAACACACTGACAGTCAGGCAACTGGGTTACAATCTAAGCAAGACACAATTTAGCCCCAGGCTAAGTCATCCACTCTGCTGAGGACTGGCTGTAGGGGAGGCAGGTTTGGAGCTCACCTGGTTTGCTGAAGGGATGCCAAGACTGTCCACACTCAGTGGCACTGCTGGAAGCTGATGGAGAACTGAACCCCCTTTAGGTGGCCCTGAACACCACCCAGGTGTGTATTTTTTTACAGTGTGTCACTGCCACATCCTTTGCTTGTTTTGGGGGTTTTTTTCATGTTTATAAGCTCAGAAAGGTAACAGCTTCAGTGGTTACTTTCATCAAGTAAAAGTGTTTTGTACAAAGAAGCTGCAAAAGTGGCAAACAGCAGAATACTCTGTTCTCCTGGAGATCAGAGTGCAGGAGCAGTTTTCTATGACCAAAATAAAGGGGGTTCAATGTCTGTGGGCACAGCACAACCTGCACTCAGCAGTGAACACGGGATAAGTCAAGTTGCGATGCTGACAGGCAGCTGCAGCCTGTCAGAAAGTGAAAAATACCTACATGTTTTTTACCATTGTTGAGTAAACTGTCAATTTTAGCACAAAAGTGTTGTGGCTTTTTAAAAGACAACAATAAATTTAGTTTTAAAAAAATTCCTATTTAGAGAAACTAAATTTATCCTTCTGTGCATAAGGCTTTCTTGGTTTATGTTGAAGTCCAAGTGAAAAAATCCAGATGGTGGAGTGGTTTCTTTTCCCGTTTGTACCTGAGGGAACAGAAGTGATAAGATGTGATCTGTTTTATACATTTCTTCTAAGTACATTATAGCAACTCTGAATTTGCTTTCAATAAAAACAGAACTCCTTGCAGTTTGTTGATATCTGAAAGGCCAGAAGATCTGACCAAAAGAAATGAAATTGCAGTTTGGGGGCACATAAACCCTAAAAGAATCAAGTATTTTTCCTAAATACAAAGTTCGTCATTTCAATTTATGCATCAAACAAAACTCTTAAACTTGCAGTGAAAGAACTTGGAATAAAATGTTAATGTAAGTTATCGAAAAGAGCACAGTCAGACCCAGCCTGTGTGATAAGGCTCTTTCTAAGCCACCAGCAAGAGTGAAAAATTGGCAAAGGGAGTTTTGAAGCTCCCAAATATACAAATAAGTCTCGATGATGCCATATACAGGCAGTACTACAAAACTGTATAAACAGGCCAGCATGGGACAGCTGACAGAAGGGCAATAGCACAGTAACAGATTAGGTGGCAGACAGAATTATCTCTCGATAATTCTTGACCACACCAGCGAATTGAGCCTCTCTTCTTTTGCAACCCTTAGTTTGCATATACAGGCGGAAAGAAACAGAGAATTCCCCTGCCATTTCATCAGAGACAATATAACCATCATTTGAACTGATATTCCTGGGAAAAAGAAGTTTGTGTTGCTTGAGCCAAAAATTACCAATTTATCACTGTTGGCAGAAGCATCTCAATTTCATCACTGTATAAATGTCNGAACAGAATGAACTATTTCAGCACACAGTGCAATGTGCAAACTAGACACATCATCCAATGATTAGTGGACAAGAATAGCTTTAACATAAACACTATTTCTGAGTGAATTCAATACTACTTATCCTTTTCTAAATTACACCACTGAAAGTTTTCAGAGATAATCCTGCTTTCTTTCACTTTTGTTTCTCAGGGGCTGAAGAATACATAGTGTGGGATGGTTTGTCTTATCAAATATTCTTAAGAAGTTCATGCACTTAGAGGCTTCTGTTAGGAGACAGTGTTTGTTATCACTTTGCTTTTTTCTTCTCCTTCTGATAGGAGAATATGGCATTCTGGAGATCAAAAGCAAGTGGATGAAATGAACAATGTGGCATCAGCTCATGAATTCATACCTAACTGAAACATCATAATACTTATTAACACAAATTAATGTCTACACTTAACATATTAAGTATTTTTCACTCAGGCAGCAAAAGGATTTCAAAAAAACCCACTAACTTTGGAGCAGAAAAATATCTGTAAATGCATGAGGAGAAAAAGCAACAAACCTTGTTGAACTGCTGAAGAGCAGGAAATGTAGGTCCAACAGTTTCACGGAAGATAAAACTGGCAGTGTGCCACTGCCTGGGACAGAGTTAATTTTCATCTTAGAATCACAGAATCATTAAGGTTGGAAAAGATGCCTGAGGTCATCCAGTTCAACCAGCACCACTGTGTGCACCATTAAACCATAGCCAGGTGCCACATCCACACAGTTTTTGGATACTTCCAGGGTTGGTGAATCCACCACTGCTCTGGGCAGCCTCTTTCAGTGCTTGACCAGCCCTTCAGTGAAGTAACTTTCCCTGATATCCAATCTAAACCTCCCCTGGCACAACTTGAGGCCATTTCTTCTCATCCTGTTAACTTGTTACCTGGAAGAAAGGACTGACCCCCACCTGGCTACAACCTCCTGTCAGGGAATTGTAGAGAGTGAGAGCATCCTCTCTGAGCCTCCTTTTCTCCAGGCTGAGCCTCCCCAGCTGCTCCTCATCAGACTTGTCCCCCAGCTCTGTTGCCCTTCTCTGGACACGCTCCAGCCCCTCAATGTCCTTCAGGAACTGAGGGTCCCAGAGCTTGACACAGGATTTGAGGTGTGGCCTCACCAGTGCCCAGCACAGAGGGACCATCACTGCTCTGGTCCTGCTGCCACAAGCCAGGATGCCATGCCCACCAGTTTCTCCAGGAGAAGGGGAAACAGTGTCTGTAGAAACTACAGGAAGCCTTTGCTCCACTGTAGTCCAGGCAGACACATCCACAGCCTTTCCTTCCTCCCTGGTCATAAAAGGACATCAGGTTAGTCAAGCAGGATCTGCCTTCCATAAAGTTGTCAAGATTCTGGTGATGAAATAATTATAATAAAGCCACAATTATAATACTCCAAAGATAGATGTTTATTGAGTTGCTGAAAAATACAAGTATTCCAGTAAGTCTGTCACATTTAAATGTTAGCTAAAAAAACCCCACAGAAGTACCAGATACAGTCTAGTTGTTCTACTTCCCCACTACATTGAAAATTATGGTAAGATGATAAAAAAAAATCAAACCTTTAACAATCACCTGTGAATTTCAGAAAAGTTAACAGGTTCTTATTTCTCTTATATTGCCCTTACTAGTAACTACGAGCTATTGTGCTGAAGTTATGCACTGGTCAGCTCTGAAGGCAATGTGTTATAAGCTGTGAAAACTAGGTATTTGTAGCATAATTTACTCTTTGGCTATATAATCAGAATATTATTAGCATGAGATTTTCATTATTAATGAGGCCTAACTAATTAAAACCTCTAATAACTACATACACACTTTCCAACAGATTTAATCCGCTAAAGTCATTCCCACATTAAACTTTCACCCTTTTTAAAAAATATTCTTGGAAGGGTTCTAACAGCCACCTGTAGCCACCTGACTGGTGTGTCTGAACACAGAATCAGAAACAGAACTCTGTGAAAAAACAGAGGAGTAGTCAATTTTTTTCCCCCAAATCTCAGTCTCCACAAAGTCAGAGTATCAGAACAGCAACACTTGCCTGGGGCACCATAGTTACATCCACCTCTGGCGTGGACAGATCCTAATGAGAAAGTTAAAAGGCTACAGTGGATTGTAGCCAATGCAAACCTGCAGCTGCTGAGAGCAACTTGTCCAAGTGCTCTGCAATCAGGACTTAAAGGGAGGCTGTAAGGGCAGACACAGCACAAGAACAGACACTGCAGGTACCTGAGACTGCGGGGGAAGATCCAAGTCTGAACGGAAAAGTTCCATCAGCAGCAGTTCACCATCTTTGAATTAAGAAACAGAAGCTTGGTGTGACTTGCACAAGTTGCTGCAGTCAGCAAGACCTACACAGAACCTAAGAACTGCTCCTGAAGAATCACTGGGTGGTGGGAGCACTGCAGTAAGGATCATTAAGTGTATTGGGTGCCTTTAGTCCTCACACACTGCCAGAACCCCTGCAGCCTGCCAGCCACAAGCACCTTCACCAGAGCAGGTGCTGTGAACTGTCTACATTGTGTTTATAGATGGAGCCTGCTATTTACCAAACTTTTAACACCTCATGACTCAGTGAAAAAAGTCCATGTCTAAGACATATTATCCACAGCTGATAATCAAAAGATAAAAGAACATACGAGTTTGTGGCACGCTGATCAAACGTACCAAGCTCAAATTAATACTAAAATTACATTGCAAAGCTTCGTGACTTTTACATTTCTCTCGTGGGAATCACAGAGGGTTATTTGCTTACTTTGATTATTCAAGAGTGACCTTCCCCATGAAGATTGCCAAGGACAGACAGGAATCTCGTGGTTCATGGAGTTCAGTGCGGAACAGAGGGTTCTGAACGCGGTATCATTCCCCTTTAACACTCAAAAAGCCTTTTCATAAGAGGAAAGTTTTTTTTAGAGCTGAAAACTGAACAACAGGCTCAGAACATTTCAACTACAGACCCCTTAATGGTAACAGCAAAAAAAGTTCCAGCTGTTGAGATGCCCTTGTCAAGGAACAGTGTTCACTCTCCTTGTAATGCTGCTCCCCAATTTCTGCTTTATAGTGCCAAAATGTGCTTCACCAGAAAACAAGGAGCAGCTGGGTGTGTGCAGGTGAAGAACAAGGTCTCACAGGGGAAAACATCTCTTAAAAAGGAGCACTTTCAAGTCTAAATATAAAATTGTCCACATCATTAAATAATCAAAAAGAAATTAAGGTAAAATAAATTTCATCATATAAAATTCTCTTTTAACCCCCATTTGAATAACCCAACTTAACTACAGCTCCAAAACTCTGGCAGTTCTGTTTCCCTAATCTGGATCTGCTAATTAATGACTGCAAATCACACAGATTATCTGTGCTATTGCCAGGGAACAGAAGGGAAGCAGATCACCTCTGTCAGGAGGAGTTTCCATACTGGATTAAGCTTATCATTAGCAAGACTCAAAAAACTCTTGCTGTTCCAAACAGACAGGCCAGAAGACATTGGGTGGTTTTCATGTTGTGTAAGACAGGAAAGTGTGTAAGAGTATAAAGACAGGGCTACAAGTGAAGGCATCTTGATCTTCACATATTCCCACCACTGCTTTCCCTGCTGGTCAAAGCCCAACATACTCCATGTGTGGATGTGTCCCATGTCCCTGGCACAGGACTCAGTATTTCTTTAGTTTGTCAAGGAACATATTTCTTGGTATGTAACCAGGCAGGTCACTGATCTATTGAAATGACAACACAGACATTTGAGAGAACATACAACAGATTCTCATTATTTACTACAAATATATAAAACCTGAAGTGAAATCAAATTGAATAACTTGACTACATGGAAGTTATGAAACAGTTCGTACTTTATACACAGCGTATGTACACTGGTTTTGGAAATGTGGGTTTTATCCATGCAAATTTAATACAAAACACTATTTACAAAAAAGTAAGAGTAAGAACATTTTTTCAAAAGAAACATGTATGTTGGAAGCTCCAGCAATAATGGAAATCCTGAAAAAAAGGCTTAATACAGTATAGTACAAGTAGACAATCTTCAGAAGTGTGGAAGATGCACTTTACAAGAACATGAAATGCAAAACAAATCGAAATGCACTATCAAAAATTTTCCAAGTATATACACAATTTGAGCATGTATTTTTAAATGATCACTCTCCAGCTGTGCCTCAGAACTTCTTCTGCCACGTCCTGCACACATTTACATATTGACCATTTGGTTACACTGCATTTTCCGAGTTTTATAACCACGAGTTACAAAGTAAAATAACTGAATACCAACTGAATGGTAACTGTAAATCGATCACATTTTCCTTGTTCTAGACATTATATAATAGTCAAAAGTATTCACATTATTCCCAATGTATTCCACCAAACAACCCTTTTGCAATACACCTCTGTATGCCCTTCCTGGGAATCCCAGCCTGCCATTACTGCTGGTGCCACAGCCAGGAATTCCCATGGCTGCAGCAATGCTTCATGTAACACATCCTTCCAGGAAACACAACTGGATCAACATCTGCATGTGAAGAGCACAGTCCTGCACATGCTCCAGGATGCACATCAGTACTGAACAGTTACTGGGAGTTCCCACGGCAGGTATGGCACAACCAGACCCTACACAAATATAGTCATTTGGGAAATACTTCACTGGTTCATTCATTTTAAAAATGGAACAGAGCAAAAAAGTATCCTTGTGGCATTTCTCAAGATTTTACCATCTGCCTCCATAAAATTATTGGGGGGAAAAAAGTTTGGTTTGCCTTATTTCACACAATTTTGGAAGAAGTGAGGAAATCCTCATCAGTGCCAAGAATTCACTTTAAATGACTGACTTAATGCTGTAGCTGAGTTATAAAACTATTTTTTGAGAGAAGTTCTGGTCTCATTGAAGTCTTACAATCACAGACTTGCCTAGGTTAGAAAAGACCTTTGAACCAATCAAGTTCAACTGCAAACTTAACACTGCCAAAATGAAAAGTTACCCAAAACTAAATTTGCTGTCAGTCTGAGCTATCCTTCTCCTTTAGAATCTGCTAAGATACTACAGTAATCGTGGGAAAACTTTTTGGTTTTTGCTTATTTGAAGAGTAGGATTCTCAAATGTTTTTGTAAAAAACACACTGAAATTCTTCTTTGAAAATGTAGTCAGCTATAAAACATTTGAACTAAAAATGCCTGATTGTAGGATTTTATGATAACTTGTATTCCTTCCATGCACCTTACAGCAATTCTGCCTCCCTTTGCCTCTCACACTAAAAAAAAAATAATAATCAAAACCAGTCAGGAAACAAATACTTCATACAACCACAATTTTAAGATGCTGTCAAATTGTACTATGTGAAATATTTAAAAGACAAATAAAGCAAATGGCAATTTATTATGTAAGAAACACAAGAGCCAGAACTGCTCCTGTGCAGTTTTAAACTAAAATTCAGTTAATCACATATATTCTCTCTTTTAATAGTGAAGATCAGCGGAAACTTTCTTCACAGGAAGGGAATAATTTATCTTCACATTTATTTCACAAAACGAATCCGTACCATAAAATTCCTCATTAAAAACACACACTCCACCTTTCCCTCTGTAAATGAATTACACATATCCCGGTGTGCTGAGTATGGAACAAACCCAGTAACTCTGTTTTCATTCCCTCACATGAGAGCACAACGTGAGTTATGTCCTTGGCCAACTTTGCCTTTCCCATTCCTGGTCTGAATGAACTCTTTTTGTTTTAATCCCAGTTTTGGTGTGTTGGGGTGGTGTTCTGTTTGCTTTTGCTTTTCAAGTAAGAGATCCTCATCAAAGAAACACAGACATTACCCTCATTTATTGAGGAAGCAGAGAGATTTCATTTGCCAATACAAAACCACATCTCCTGTCTGCAGGAAGTGCCACAAACACCCTCAGGTTGCTTTCTGTTGAAATCAGTTGGATCAGCTCCCTTTCAAACAAGCATTTAAGGAACCAGCAGAAGGAAGAAGTGCCAGACCTTCTTGCTTCTCTTCAATACCAAGACACATGGAAGTTCTGTTCTAGTGAAAACAGATGTGTCCAGTTTTGTTTGAATTTGGTGACAGATTTATGCCAAAAATCTGAGGAAACTGCCACTAAATGATATTTGAAGTAAAGTTTTTAGTGCAGTGAGGACAACTGATGGTTGTCCTCACCTACAATTTTACCAAGGTAACACAGTTTCCCACTGTATGAAAGCTTTGATTCAATGTAATTTTTCCTATCATCTAAGTACTGTATTTGGCATACCAGAAAATTTGTATTAAAGAAAATAAATCAGTGTAACATTTTACAGATTCCTTCGACTTACCAGACATCACTATTTTTAGTTAAGAATTTGACACTGAAGTTTGCTCGTGTCAAACAAGTTTAAGCCATGTTTGCTATGGGCTCCAGCTCAGGTGTTCCATAAATGAAAAAGGTGAAAGTCTTTACTGAGGTCAAGGCTAAAAGTTGCCTTGAGTTCAGTAAGGCTAGGATTTAAAAAAAAAAAATAATTCTTATGACTCATGTCATAGTTATTTATTGTTTCAAATTAATTCCTCCATATTTATGATCATAGTTCTTGGCTAGATTTTGGAAGGCCACCAGATAGGTGGGTATGGATGGTTTCCTGCACCCCCAGCAGTGCCCCAGTTGGGACACTGGAGCAGCAGTGCCAGAGAATAGATGGGAAACATCTCTGACATACTGTGTGGGAAGTCACCCACTTCACAACAACAAATGTCACTGCTTTAAGATCTCACCATATCTGGGACATTATTGCTTAAATGAAAGATCATTCACATGTGACATACTGCATCCAGTGACATAAAACACAGACAAAATACACCAGGCCAGAAGCCCTGTCACTGTGTTGATTCACTCTCTAATTTACAGTTCATACCACATTATTGCAGTAGCTTTGAGGAGCATTCACAATAACAAAAGCACCCTGGTTGACTCTTAAATTTATCAGGAAAACTTAAGGCAGCTTCCTGAAGCTTTTAATGTTGACTCTTCTTCATGTCCTAAGTAAAAACTGAGCAACTGCAACAGGAACCGAGGAGGCCTCTGGTTTTAAGAATCCTATCAGCTGTAGCAGGTATTAGTAATGGCATCACATCCTAAACAAAACACCTCAAACATTGTAAATGTTTGGAGCAGGGATTCTGCAACTACAGTAGTTCACCAGTGCCACTGGAGCAATTTCTTCAAAAACATAAGGAGGAAGGAGGAAAGTGGCTGGCATGCTACACTGAGAGAATTCTTAACGTTTACACTGTGGTGTAACTTTATAAAATTAGCTCAGGAAAGAAAAAAAGCTATTTTAAGATCAGAAAACTTATTTAAATGTGACAATGAAATAGTGGAGATCAGTTAAAGACGGATAACTGACAGTGATAATTTATAGTTCTCAATTCTATGGCTCACACAACTAGAACTTTGCTCTGGTATCAGTAACAACAATGAAACAAAAGACAGGAACTTACTCTTTTTGAATGGCTGGGTTCTTCAAATGGAGCAGGCAAGCATTTTGCTTAGTGAATTATATTACTTTTTAGTTTTATTTTTTGCATGACTTTTTAGATACTGCCTTTAACGAAATCAGAGATTGAAGCTGTTAAAATGAGTATTAAGGCATGATTCAAAGACCAGCTAAGAGAGATTTGAAATACCATATTTCAAAGGCCAAAGCAATCCAGTTTCCTTAAACACATATTTATCTAACCTAAGATTTACACCTAGGACTTTGCAAATTGACTTATACACCAGCCTCTCCATGAGCTGTATTTTAAGAAAACCCTATATAAACAATAGTGGTTTTTAACTATTACACATACACCAGTTTGTTTTAATGGATTTAAAAATAAGTTGAGTTTTTTTTTAAACTTGTCATCAGAAAAAGGTTCTTTTTCCTGTCAGCTATTGACTTTAGGGACTACAGTAGAAGGACTACACAATACTCCTCCATCATTCTTTTATGAATAGTATTACACAGGGTCTTGATCAATTGGAAAGAACAGAATCAAATCTTGTTAAGTGCTTGGCAAACACATCCCTCAATCGAAAATAATCAAATATATAATTGAAAATAGAAAATAATAATTGAAATAGAATATAATAATAGAAAATAGAAAATCTGTGACAGTCAAAACATTTTTTTTTAATTGAGCTACCTGTTCATGAAGAACAAACTAACACAAACAGATTTCCTATTAAATTTATGGAATTATTTGCAATTTGGTTAGAGAAGATCTCAACTGTGCATGGTTTCAGAATGTTCTCAAAACACCAAGAATTTGTGCAGAAGCAAACAAACACATAAACTCAGAAGTTTCGAAAAACCACCACAGTGGAAATTGTTCTTTTTCACATTTATGCAGAAAAATCTCATGTCTCAGCACAGTGACATTTCTACAAACTGACCAGAGTGCTGTGCCACACTCGTGTAAAATTACACAAGAAACCCAGTAAACACTAAAGAGAAACACTGATACTTCCCAACTAAATTATGGATATACCTGTTGTAAAAATGTAATGTGAGATCAGGAGCAATATTACACAACATCCTGAACATCACAGCGTAAACCTGAGATTTTGGCAGTTTTATCAAAATGTCCTAAATTACTCTGTATGAATCACTAGTCCTCATGTCTTATTCATTGTATTTGTTTGTCCCAAACAAAGAAAAGTAGACAGCTTTTTTTTTTTTGTCCAACAATACGTTAAACCAAAAGTAATTAGGTATTATCAAATTAAATATCATAAATAAAAAGTATTTACAGTATTTTCTAATTATTAGACAACAAATAACCAAGTAAATTGTGCAACAAACTTAAAACACCCAACATCAAAAATGTGAAGTATTACTTCAATCTTCACATACTGATTTTACAAAAAAACTATTAAAATATTAAAAAATTTCCATTTCATCTATTTTAAACAAGGAAATTTCAAAAATGTTTAAGACTATTAAGAATTATCAATTACACAGGCACTTCACATGTAAACAATCTACAGTACAACTGAAAAAAAAATATTTGGCACCAACCTAGAAGACTGGAAAAACTCAATGAAACGTGTCCTTTTCCCATTGTCTACTGCTTTGTGTAATCACCAGACACTCAGACTCAATACTGGCAATGTTAGAAGTGCGTAAGTTACAATCAGGAGTGCAAAAAATAAAGAACGCAAATATTAAGCTTTCAGAGAGTGAAAGGGGATTACAAGTGATCAGTTGCTCATTTTTACCATCACACCATCGCTACATTTTTGTCTTACCTTTAAATCAAATGATTGACTCGAGAGATTAAAGTGACGGGGGGTGTGCTTTGTACTTCTCAAATAATTCAAACATTTGCGATGTAAAAACAGGAATCCAGTATTTAACTGTAACACTGAGATGTCAAATGGCAGCTTTTAACTTAACTAGAAAGAGAACCTGGTGCTACCACAATCTCTTTGTACATCCAATTAGGAAAAAAAAAAAAGATTAATTATGGTCTTTCAACTGCGAACTGACTCCAAGGTTTTCACATACAGCTCCAGAGTAAGGCTCTCTACAGCATCTGGACAGATATTAGTTTTTGATGGCTTGGGTGTTCCCACATAGGAGGCTGAACTGCCTCAGAGCAATCCATAGCAACAGAGCAAACGGGAAGTTGTCGAGCTTCCAAGAAGTCACGTCACACAGAGGAGAGCTGAGATACTTTCAGTGCTGGCAACTCAAGCAGAGCTTGAACTGTGAGGCCAACCTTCACCAGACCCCTTTCCTCCAGAATGTGATGAGGCAGGCAAAGTCTCTCCTGCAAAATAACACAGTACATTTAATGAGTCACATCCATGTTTGCCCAAGGCTGTAACAAACACATTCTCTCTGAAGTCACACATCGCTTAAGAGGAAACGTCTTTGGCCTTAAATTTCGTATGTGGCTCTCTACAGTAACAGAATGGGCAGGAACTTGTTACAGTTAAGATCTGTGTAAACTATGAAAACCTCAGAAGATACATAAAAGACTGTTAGATTCAAAAAGTCAAAGGCTGTTTCTTTTCATAAGCAGCTCAATAAAAACAAGCTGATGGGTGCTGTTGGCTCAGTGGCCTTCTTCCCCCTTCCCTTGTTCCGTAGGCTTAATACAATTTTTTCCCTTGGGAAAAGCTGGAAGTGCTGATAGAGTCAATAATGATCCATTCTCCAAGAAAGTCATCTTTCAGTTTCAAAATTCAGCATAAGCTGGATAATTTTCCCAACTGCCAGCTGGTGTTACAAGTCATTTGGGAGGTAAATTTCCATCTCTAACTCGAATGGCCCATAACTCCATAGCAGACACCAGCTGTGGCAGAGCAGTAGCCCAGGCTTCTAAATCCATGAAATAATTTTCTTGTTGCACTAAGAAGGAATCAAGGGAGATTTTTGTTTCATGACACGCAGGAAATGGTTGAATCTTTAATTTTTTCCCCTCATACAAGGAGGTAAGAGGATGAACTTGGGCAATATAAGCACAAGTAATGGACTGCAACTATAAAAAAAAGACAGTCGATCAGATAGGCTACAGACTTCTGTAAGTGCAGGATATTTCCTGAAATTTGTGCAAAGTGAGTTGCTAAACTCAAGACTTTCAAATATTAAAACATCACCCTCTCACACCAGTTCTTTTGTTTAGGTAACAATTTATTTCACAAGGAGATCAGTGTTATTTTTATAGTGAGGAACTGACAGAAACCCAGGAAGTAGCTTCCTCAAGCTCATGCCATGGGCCAGAAGTGGAATTTCTGTTCATAGTTTCAAGTTCTCAGCTCAGTGCTATAACCACTACTGCTCCCTGAATAAAGTCCCCCAAAGCCCCCAACTTGAGCATTTGTTGACATTTCCCGTGGTTGTTAATAACTCAATAAAGCAATCAGTGTACCTGTGGAACGCCCAGTTTTTTACAAGCATCGAGAAAGTTTTCAACATTTCTTCGGCACTTTGCCATACTGAGCTTAGGCTGTAAAGACAGGATGTTAGATTTTCATCAGACATTTGTGAAGGACTGTATATTTCTGATGTAAATTCACTTGCAGTTGCTAAAACACATTCCGTGAAGACTCAGGATGTAAAAATAGCTCCGAAACTAAACATCTGAGCCTTGTTTAACGCTCATTCCAGTAAAACTGAAGAGGGGAGTTTAGCAAATTAATATGGTAATCATGATTCATGATGTTTTAGTATTGAAATTCAAAAGGCTTGTTTTCATGCAAGATGTAAGAGAAGTGAGATAAATGACCTACCACTGCTGGTGATGGGACGTGAATGCTGGCAACAGATCGTGGCCTTATGTGATTGGCTAAATGGCAAAGAACCACCCCATCCATCAACGCTGCTCCAATGTCATCTGGCAAAATCACCTTCAACCTTGACTCAAGGTTCTATAAAAAAAGGCCATAAGGAAGTTACTTTCAGCATTAGCTAATTTTTAATTTGAACTCCAGGGTATTTTAAAGTGTTTAGAAGTTTTAAAGGAACGTTTTAAGATGAAAGTAAATGGAGTCAATTTACACTTTACTGAGTATAAATATACTTTTCTCCTTATTACCTTTTGTTTTGCCAGGTTTTTCTCAT
This sequence comes from Lepidothrix coronata, assembly GCF_001604755.1. Lineage (NCBI taxonomy): Eukaryota > Metazoa > Chordata > Aves > Passeriformes > Pipridae > Lepidothrix > Lepidothrix coronata. The sequence continues at coordinate 1,755,254 of NW_016690253.1, read as the reverse complement.
TTTGCCTTTTTTTTTTTTAAATGACACAACAACATATACTGAGAAAGACATTCTACAAACAATGACCAGGATACACAGCTCTCAAACCCATAAAATGAACTCACTGTTTGTAACAGGAAAGCACAGAACTTTAAGGACAGAAATGTTATGCTGAATATGTCATCAGTGTGCAGAATCTGTGCACTGAAATCATACAGGATTTTATTAGGAGGAGGAAAAAAAAAGGAGGGGAACACAACTTTGGGAATGGCTATTTCCCTTGTACAGATGACAGTTAAATAGTGCAGTTTCCACTCTTGTGTTGCAAAATGGAGAAGGTAAACAACGACCTTCCCCACCCCAGCAAGACTTCACTTCTCAGGAAGTGAACCAGACAAACAGCAACATCCTTCACAGGAGTCACACTGCAAATAAGTGCTGAACTGCTACGATTCAGTTAACTATAACTGTTAAATATCTTGAGAACAGAACTACACGGAAAACTACTTATTGGAAATCTGGGATGTAGATCCCATTCAGTGTTGTGTAACTTGTAGCGACTTTCTACACTCAAAAAGCATTTGGCTATTCAGAAAACCATCATCATTTTTCTTCAAGTCTCAGGTCAAACAGCAGCAAACACAAGCAGACTTACTGTCTCCCTAAAAAAAGCTAAAACCTCAGAGAGCCAAGAAAATAAATCATTTTTTGTTTTGCTTCGTTTCTTAGCTAAAAAAAAAAATAAATAAATAAACAAATAAATAAATAAATTTAGTTCCAGATTGGCATTTTGGTTGGACCCAAATTAGTACCCCTGCAGGCTGTTACATGAAACTCCTTAGAAAGAAATGCCAGTGTGGTAGAGAGCAAACTAAATGCACTGCAGCCATCCAGTAAAACATGGTACATACATTGCGAAGCTGTCTGATTTGTTCCCTCTCTTCCCTCAAATGTTCCATTTTCCTCCTCATTGTAAATCCAGGATCCACGGCTCCATAGTCCTGGCGTGAGGCACGGCTGAAAGCTGAGCAACATTATTAGGGAAGTTAGTTACCAGAATTCAGAATCAAAACACTCAGTTATTAAAAATCTATAACCGAGGATAAAAACTGCAGAACTTTTAAGAATGTTTTTAAACACCCCGATAGGAAAGATAATATGAAATGTCTAATAAAATGCAGAGATCATCTTATGTGTAAATGGATAATTAGAAAATATGGAGACAGAATTAATTTAAATATTGAAGTATGAGTTTGAGATATATAACTCCATTTGCATTTCTTCAATCTAGCTTTGAAAGTATTTTTACTGTGTTTTACTTTTAATGAAGTATAAAGTCATTAATGAGTCTAAAAACAGAACTCCCTGATATAATTTAAAATTAAAGACTTAAAACATATACACACACACATATGTGCATGTGTTAGGTGTGCATATGCAGAAACAGAGTGATCACTTGTTAAAGAACTAATTGAAAAATACGAAATGTCTCATCTAAAAGTTCAGAGTTTTTTCTTTAAAAAGAAGGTCTGTCAAATAATGACATTCACTTTACTACTCTTCGTGGTCAGAAAGCCTTCAAATGACTATTATTTTGTAGGATCCTGACAAATACAAACTCTTCTGTTGCAATACTTCTGTATCCTTAAGTAGTTTATGCCATGCTTTTGAGAAAAAAAAAAAATTCAAAACTTGAGAACTTTCTATGTTGTTTTTAATAGTCTGGATTTTAGCAAGAGATCTAAGAATCAAAAATACAAACTGTACAACTGTAACTGGGAGATGGGAGAAATTGTAGTATTTCTACTTAGATTTCAGAGGACTGACAGCCTGCTTTAGACAATACAACTTGCTTATGAGGGTATGGCTGAGTCTTGGAAGACTCAGGGTACAACAAAGCACATAAAACTACTGCCAGAGCTCTGCTCAAGGCACCCTTTCACAGGAGAAATTATAAAAATATTCTACTTTTGAAACCTGCTTCAGCCACCAGATCTCAAGAACAATTGTATGCTGTTTCCCTGTTCTTTGACAGGAGTAAATATGCAGAAAATAAAGCAGTGGGAGAAAAAAAAATAAAAAAGAGATTAAAAAAATCATTGTGCAACTTGAGGATCTTCCCATTATTCATCTGCCAAAGCAGCTGTCTGTGCCTTTCCCAGTACTATGCAGTGATGAGCACACTGAGGGAATTCCTGTACTGTGACATCTCCCATCCTTACTGTCCACTGCAGCCTGGGAAATAAACTTCTGCTCTACCACACTGTGTTGGAGAACAACAGCTTACCTGACCTTGGTTTGAGACCAAATGGACCATGAGTGTTACTATCTGTCCTTTCATAATCCTGTTAAAAGAGAGAAAGTCAATTTTCATTCAATCATTAAAAGAATTAACTTTTGTTCCCATGAAGATACTGTTTAAATTATTCTTGCCTAAGGAGAGTCCTTCTGCTTAACTGTAGTACAGTCTTTTGGAAGGGACAGTATAAAATAAACAGAATGAAAGTAACCACTCTACATGCAGATAAAATTCTCATTATGAGGAAGAAAAGCAGCACCAACTACCTAAAACTACTGCAAATTATTTCAAATTACTGTAAACCATTCTGTGAACAGAGTTCTAAGCCAGCTGTAAGCAGATGCAAATATTCCCCCAGTGCTTAGCACCAAAACATTTCTCAAGAAATATCTACTTCCAACTATGAAGATCAGGTTTTTCTCATTTCACCATCTAAAGAGAGAGATCCACTCAACATTTTGGTATGTACATGAGACATCCTTATTTCAACTCATTTCACTGTATTTGGAGATGTTCTAATTCTGCTCCCTCAGGCTCCTTATGAACATAAGGTGGAAATGTTAACAATATTTTCTTTATTTTGAGCTCAGCACTGCAGTGCTGTCCCAGTGAGACTCCTTGGACAGCAACCCACAATTGTAAAGGATGGGACTCCTTGACAGGTGTCAGTGCCTTTGGGTTCCCAGTGATACATAAAGTATTAAACCACAAGTTTTACTTTAAATCCTCTCAATGACTAGTGCATAGGGAACACCTAAAAAACATGGCAAACTTGATTTTTGTTTCATCAGCTATTTTCATTAGGAAAGATAATGGAGACAAAGCAAAGCACCTTTCCTCACACCAAAAAGAAGAGCCCTAGGAGAGATCAGAGAGTTGCAAAGATAAAACAAGTTGCAATATCTGTCTCTGGTTGATCTGGTTTTGAATTTTTATTATGATGAAATACTTCTAATTGTAGTTTCAAAGGGAACAGCTTTATATCTGCGTGAAAAACCTGGTGACAGCAATGCACACAAAGAAATGTTTGTTGAATGAAAAACAAAACCACAAACTTGTACCTCAGACGACACAGGAGACTGTGGGGACACATTAGTATTATCACTGTCTTGCTAAAAAGAAATCAAAGAGATGAAATTATAAAAATGAAAACGATGATTTAACAAGAAACATGAAATTATGAAATACATGAGACATGTAACATTTGCCAAGTATGCTACAAACTGGCAGCAACTAAATTTTAAAACATGTAAGCCAAGGAAACACTGTTTACATCAAATATTTTACATTACCTCTGCTTGACAGGTGAACTAACTTTGCTATTACCAAAGCAGGCTAATGTCCCACTGTTTCCCAGTAGACAACCTCGAGGGTTTTTTTCAAACAAAGGAGTATAATACTTATTTTTGCTATGGCTTTGGAATGCAAAGTTAATTGGTTCAAAAAAGACAAGTGAAGAAATCTTTTCTTAATACTTCACACAATTACTACATCTCACCTCATCATTTTCATTTCCACTTGAACTCTTTCTGGAAGACTTATACTGCAAAACACACACAATTTATTACTTCAAAATGGAAGTATGGCTTTCATTTGAACTAAATTGGTATTGCTCAGATGTTACTTATTACTCATGAAGCTGCTGAGAAAAAAAAGCCATGTTACAGAATCAGAGGAGCAACAAAGAAACCAACCAGAACAGGAACATGAAGTTCCTAGGCTAGACAAGATCTTCATTCTGTTGAAGAGACAAGAGCATTTGAAAAGTAAATACCTTTATAGTGTGAACTCTGCATATGACAGCTGATCCAAGTGAAAAGGTCTTAACAAATGCTAATGTGGTTAAGAAGCATTAATTCTTAGAAAAAATTATGCAAGCTATGAAACTTACTTTCATAATATGTTTTGTTAAAAGAGGCTTCAAAGACTGCTTATAGTTTGAGATTGAGTTGACATGGCAAAAAATTAAATAAAAAAAAATTATCTTTACAACTTCAAAACTGGTCACATCCTTTTATCTATTCAAGACAATACTTTTCCCACAGGTCTGTCTGATTTGTTGTGCACAGCCTTCATCACTGTCCCACTTCCCTACTTTATGCTAAAAATGTAGGAAATGAAGGAGGGATTGAAGGAAGACATTTACAAAAGCAGAATTTAAGAAAATAAGTGTATTTCATTGTCTGCAGAGCAAGTGTACAAAAAAAGAGGGAAGAACTCATGCAGATAGAATTAAAAAGATCATCAGAAAAAAACTCTGTGTTGAGAGTATATGGCCAGCCCACTCCTCCTCATGGTTTAACATGTAGCAAGGATCCAAAACAACTACAAACTAGTCCATAAAAAAAAAAGGCATTTTGGTTAATAAAGTATGTCTTCAATCACAGGATTCTTTTTACATATTTAATTAAACATAGATTTCAGGTTACTTCAGTGCAATGCCACAAAAAAAGGATTTCTGATTCTCAGGGGCATTTTTCATGCCCTTCTGCTGCACAGTAAAAATACAGAATATGCATAATAAAGATGCTCTATAAATACATCTATATGCTGATCCAACTCAGTTTTCCTTGCTCTAGTGACACCCACTGCAGTAATTTGGCATGTATTCTTAAGATATTAGTGTTTGGCACTACAGATATGATTATTCAATCAACTTTTTTGCCATGAAAACATGGACACAATATGAACTGTGTTGTCACTGGTTTCTCAGAACAGCAGTGGTTCTTATTTTTTCCCAGTTTGCCATGGAAGACAGACTCTGTTTCACTTGCTTATTGCCTTGGTTTTGCAAATGAAACTATGAGTGATACAGTATATTTTGTTACTGGTACAGCCTGTTTAATTCACTTTTGAGACATGTCTATAGCTGTATGTAATGTGATTTCAGGCATCTGCTTCCTTCACAGAGCTCAAAACTGACTGGCATTTAAAGACACCCTTGTAAGTTAAGAGGAAGCACTTCTGTATTGGTAGCACAGCTGCTGAACAAGTCCAATGACTGAATTCTGTTTTACTTAGAAATTTCTCTGCCTCTCCTTAAAGGCTGTAGTGCAAAATTAATTTCAGGATGAAAACCCTGGAAAGAGGATACAGCTCCATAAACTCTTTAGAAAAAAAAAAAAAAAGAAAAAGCTTCTGTAATCACAACAATGTATCTAAGCTGTATGGCTCGCTCTGTTCTCCCAAGAATTTAATTTCTTTGAAGTTCCCTGGCATTTCACAAAGATATTTGATGGCAAAGACCCAAGAAACTGATTTCATAAGTGGCAAATTTAATTTTAACTCAACCTAGCACTGCTCAGAAATCTCCTGTTTCTCTACATACCCCAAAATAAATGTTACCCAACGCTTCTCCAGCTTCCCCTCTGTGCTGCAGTGAGCAGACACTGGCACCTGGTGACCGAGGGTGGAAACTACAGCAGCAAAGGAGTACAGAGAATATTCCCCTTCTGAAATTCAAACTAACACCATGAGAACCAGAAGACATAAATCATTCTTATAACCACGTTGCAAAAAAAAAAAAAAAAAAAGCAATGTGTATTTTCCTTGCACTAAAAATAGATAAATGGATAAATAAATAGATAGATAAATAGAAATTCCTCCAAATAGGCAGTGAAGGACCAATGACAAGATTAGTTTCTGGTTTTATCAGAAGACAGCTGTGAATTAGTTTCTTTTATTTAAAGGATAAACAAATTCTCTGGTCAATTTGTTCTCCCTCTTGATTTTCCTGCATTCTCAATACATACATAAACATATTAAATCAAAAGAGTAAAATAAAAAAATTTATGTTACAGGCAAATTTAAAAGCATCGTAACCTTGGAGGATTTATCTTTACTTAGATATCTTTACTAGTTTCTTCTACTCTTATAAAAAAATGTGGCACCCACCCTCACTCCCCCCCATTACCTTGAAATATTCTTTTCTAATTTGTTTACTTCTCCTTCTTTCTTCATTCTGCCAGATCACTGGCTGTGTTTCTGGCCAATGCTGTTCATTCACTGAATCCTTCTGGTTTTCCAGTGGCTATAATGGTCAGAAATATTTTTATGTAAAAGGTAAATATACCTCTTGTGCATTAGCACAAACGATTATGAACTACAACTATTAATTGTTTGCCTCTCTCAATCCAACTTTATGACCTGAACAGGTGCCCAGTCTTCATGGTGACTCTGGTAGAAATTTCCTTTCAAATTCCAAAATATACTTCATGGAAGAAAAAGACTCTATGAAATAATTCCTCAGAAAATGACACACTTTTCTGCATTGAGACTCATTTTTGGAGGTAGGTTAGGAAGGCACCTAAGGCTGCCAAAAATAAACAAGTTTCCAGTGTGGTTAGCCACTAGCACACCTAACTTCTCCATGTGAATGCTCATTGCACTGAAAAAGGACAGCTACAAGACAATTTGAGTATCTGTCAGCTGTTCCTGCCTAAAACATTATACACCTCAACAAGCTGTAAAAAATCTCTCTTTCCAAGTACTGTGTTATGCAAATATACCGAGGAGACAGTTAAAGTAGATGAATTATTAAAATAATAATGAATATATATGACTGTCTACTTTATGAAAACTGAAAGCAGACAATCTGAGCAGACAGTTTCATAAGGCTAAAACAACTTTTTCAACTGTTTCTTATTGGAATATGAAGGCATTTAAAGCCATTGTAAATAACTGATAGATTAAAACCTAAAATAATAAAAAAGTACTCTCTACAGCTTAACTGGAATTTTATCATATCATGCAAGCTTCTCACTGAGGTATGGAGAATAAAAGGCCTACATAATTCAATCCATTTAGAATTTACATTATAAACCAAACTGAACATTATGGTGAGGCAATACATGCATGTGGGAAGAAATATTAAAACCAAGCAAAACTTATGTCTCATTAGTTTCAAGATCTTAAAGCTGGTACCATATTCTATTAAAACAAAAGGCCTCCATTACATACAAGTCAAATCATCTCGAGGCATAAGCTCTTCAAAGGTTTTTTATTTTCCACCATAATTAGACACCTTCAATAACTATTTGCATAAGCAACCATACAAATGTATGTAAGTTTTCTGTCATAAAGACAAAACCAAGCAAATAACAACCACAAAACCAAAAAAGCACTCAAATATAAAGCCAGCACATTTCCATTTGAGTATTTACCTGCCAGCTGTACGGGGACACTGGGGAATTCACTTCATTTGCTGAGACACTAAAAAGTAAGATGAGAGGCATTATGAAATGTTCTACTTTTTAAAACCACGTTACTTTAAAATATAAAAGAAAAAGTGAACACTTAAAAAGTAGCTTCAAAATGTGGCTTAAAAGCATGACCACTTGCCTAGAATCTCCAATCATATCTCACTCTCCTTTACCATGAGTTGACAATGGGCCTTACACACTACAGCACTTTAATTCACATGAAGCTGCTTCTTGAGGATGTTGATCTTTTAGAGATTTACTAATGCACCTTCATTGTTTTGTTTCTTAAAGCAACCAGTGACAAACTTTCTGCAAAGCTGACAAAAGATCTATTCTTAAATGTGTGGAAGACTCACATATTTCATTTCACTTTAGCTCTACATGATAAAGAAGCAGCTTATACTATTGAAGCAGGGAAAAACATTTCAAAATGGGACAGTGAAACTGCAAAATTTGGGTATTTTTGGTTGTTGATGGCTTGTGGGATTTTTTTGTTTTCTGTGGAGGCTTTTTTGTGTTTGGGTGTTTTTTTTAATTTCAAAGCAAAAGCATAAAAGCACAGCTCCTGCAGACAATGGATTCCTCACTGACACATGCTCCACCAACAATAAAGGTTTTTAGGCTGAACTCCCAATAACACTTCTCCAACTGCTCTTAAAAGCCCAAAAGAACTGCCAAGGAGGAAAATTTAGATGCCTGAGCACAGCTCCAGTGCCACCTTGTGTAACAGAGGATCTGACACATCTGCACAGCACTGTCACCTACAGGAGGAGATACAACCTTCTGGACTGGGACTGGATGTCTAAACTGGAAATGAATGTCTATCCTTAGGCACCTGAATCGCTGCCATAATCAGCAGCATCATCAGACCTACAGATTAGTTTCTGGATGACACCAGCTTTCCTAAAGGCTCAAAAGAACAGGTTTGGGTTTTTTATTATCTGAGAGAAAGAAGCTCAAGAATAGATTATTCTTGTACCTTCAATCTCATTGTGAGCTAAAAACATTATGACAGAAGATGGCAGCAGTGACACAATTAACAAAAACGAAATTAATAAAATATGGAAAGCTATGATACACTTAAGAATATCAATACCATTTTTCAGATTCCATTGGTTGCTTTGGCCTGTTCCTTGTGTTTACTGAAACTGAGTGATTAAGAAGCCTAGAAAGAAAAAAAATAGATATTTTAAACCTTTTTCTTAGAACATGTTACTTTCACTGCATAACATTTCCTGTAAATGAAAAGTTTTCAGCATTAATATCTTCCATAAAACTAAAATATGTGTACACATATGAAATTCATGCCCATTCTTGCTTCCATTTGAATCAACAATATTCTTTCTAGCTCTTGAACTATTTCAAGTTCTATATTTTAAGGAAGCAAAACTTGGTAATTCAAACCAAAATGAAGTTTCCTCTTATTTGTCTCCATAAATACAGATTATTTCAACAGATCTCACACCTGTGTAAAGTTATACTGCCCTCAACACAAAAAGCCCCATTGCTCACTAAAATTAAAAGACAACAGATAATCAGTCTAAAGCAGACCAGAAAGGATACACAGATTGAGCACAACAAAAGTCAGCCAGTAGGAGCAGGTCAGAAGGTATCTTAGTAAGAAACACTGCAAGTGCAAAGGAAATGCAGGGAAAAAGGAGAGCTGGAAAATGCAGAAACACAGACTAAAAACAAAAGAAAAGTCTAACACAGAAATGAACCAATGGAAATTTCATTTTTCTAAATGGTAGTGAGTAAAAAAAGCCTAAGTTTAGATTCAGAAGTGTTTTTTCATCTGAAACAAATACATACCACAGGTCTGTGTGCACAGGAAGATGATATGAGCTATTGTGGATGTTTTAAGTGTTAAAAGTAACAAAACCATCGCTAACACTTAAAACTAAACATTGAAAAGTAACTTGAATGAAAACGTCTGAGTTCTTGAAGGTAGTGATAGGACACTTCAACACTGACTTCATGTGCAGAACTGTGATCAAAGTATATTTAGGTCAAATTATAGAGAGAACTAGAATGGAATAAGAATCAGAAAGAATCAGAACACAACCAATTATGCAACAGAACAAAGTAACACATTAAGCACCTTTTTGTATTTCATTACCCTTACATAGGGCAGTAGAGTCATTAACTGTAAATGATTGATGATTTTTCAATCAAACTTCTCTGATTATTTGATAACTTTGAACTCAGCAATCCCATTTGCAGTTTAAATCTCTCACTGTGTGACCCTCAATGTAATGGGATTATGAGAAGTTAAGCCTGTAAACCAAGTCTGCTGTATTCAGTCTACAGCATCTGCTCCATATACTTGCTCTTCAGAAACTTAGTTTTGAGGGTGCATTCCAGAATTAAATTATATTATAGCCTGAGAAAACTGTTACAAAAAATAATATTCAGAGCATTGGTTATCAAACCAGCATATAAACATGCTATTTTAAAGTCATCATTTTTTAGAGAGAATCTCTGTTTAAACTAGCTTTATGTTCTGAGATGTTGTAGCAAAAGACCATTAAAATTAAAAAAGAAAAAAAAATTGACTCTGATGCAAAACTTGCACCAAAACTTACACTACAGTGTAAATGCAATGATTGTATGTAACACAGGCCATTCCTTTTTTAAACTCATTATAAGAAATGTGAGGAAAAACTATTCTAGCAAATTCAAACATATATATATAAACACACTTTTCATTTATATTTATATATAAACACACTGTCTCTATGCAGCATGTATATAATTAATGACTGAGTTTATTATGAACTAGGCTTATCATGAACGTGTTGATGGAGTATGCCAGGTGGTGATTACCATTTTTAAGATATAGCTTTAGTAATGGGAAAACTGCTTTGCAATGATTAGCAAAAGGTGACTTTGAACACTTGTTGTCTGTATGAAGAATTACAGTTCTTGGTCTCTCACTCCTGACATTCCACAACTGTTGCCTGGTGAGGGGCAAGGTAACTTCTAAAATACTTCCCTTTAACAGTATTTCATCCTAAAGAACAAAAAACGTATTGCAAACTATTTTTGCTAACAAACCCTTAGGCTAACTCAACCAATCCTTTTGCTCTGCTTTTCTTCTAGAAATGGCCCAAACTGTTCCTTTTGTCCCCATTTGAACCCTGGCAACCTGAGGCTCTACAAACCCTTTATACCTGGATGCACGTCCTGCCGCCCTTGTCCTCTGGAAGAGTTTCTCACTGAATGAAGTTCTATAGCTTAAGGGCCTTCGTCTGTATTCACATTTCATGGACACCAAAGCCAAAGACGGAAGGAGGAAGCAGGATAGGTTGATGGGAGAGGACAGGGAAGTCATTAGCATAGCAAGCAAAAAGAAAAGAGACTGCATAATATTACAAAGCACACACTGAACGAACAGAAACGTGATTAGTAAGGAATTATTTTGTGATGCTTAACTGTTCTGAGGATTCTGTTTACTGGTTGAACATATTTTCCACAAATAAACACAGGATCTTCACTAAATACTAAATATTATTCTTCTTGCTGTTTAAAAAACACGGATTCAAAAGCAGGGCTAAATTTTACATAGGGGTGATTCTGGCCCTGTGTACCTAACGACACTTAAGCAAATTTTAAAATATAAATGCTAAATTAAGAAGTAAAACAAGAACAAATAAGACTGCATACATCTGCATGATTCAAGACAAAGAACCATTAGCAACATCACTGCATTAAGACACAACAACATATGAGGAGTAAAATTTAAGTTGCAGCGCTTCAGAAGAGGAGTGGCTTGGAATTTCAAATGATTAGTTAACCAGGAAATATTTAATCAAACAAGACCCACATGCAACATAAATAACCATCACATAAAAACCTAAGATAAGAAAAACATGCTCATTCTCTCTTTAGTAATAAATTATTATGAGAAAATTTAGCATTCTTGGTCTTACTTGCAATACTTTTGGTAATAAGAATATATTAGCATTAAGATTTCATTCCTGTTTTACCCTTCTTTATGTGAACAACCAAATTTTGAATGCAGAGCATGGAGTTTTAAGTAAAGCCTATTATATATTTCACACACATACTACTGTTACTATATTTACCTAATATAAAATGCTGGTTAATTTTTAAAGCCCTGCAATTCATAGTATCAGGATCTCTGTTTCCCTGAGGGCTTCACATGTATTTCAACTCTCTTCAAAGAAAAATGGCAGTGCAGAGTCTCATAATTACACAGAAATCCCAAAGAAACAAAAATAGTATTTAAGGTGGTGTGAAGTTATATCCATTACTGTGGGATACAACTTTTAGCTCCCTTAAAAGACCTTACTCTCAAAGTGCCTCACAGTATTTGCCTGCTTGGTAAAGGAACCATACTGAACATTGTTCCTTATCCTCACCTGTCCACATCCTATGTAGCTCCAAATATTCCTTCCTGTTCTACATTTTACACAGTTGTTAACTTGTTCTACTACATTCCTTTAATCTGCTGCTTGTTCTGCAGCTCTTTTTCAAGCATCATTCTGTTGAGATGCCCAACACGAAGCAGAGAAAGGCAGGCAGTTGAAATGATTTATTTTTACATGTATTTATAACACAGACATACTGTCATTTGACAGAACAATGTTCAAACAAGTTTCCCCTTCAGTTCACAGGATATTTATAACTCACATCAGACCGAATGGAGGAAGTACCACCTAAACTAGCTTGTATTTGAATAAAAAGAACCAGTCACAAGCAAACTGTATGCAGGTTCTGTAATTCATACAATCTAAGAAAGTAATTTTAACATGTTACCAATGATCATGTTACCTGAGCATTAACCAGCCCACTTAAGCCTACTGCTTTGAAGAAAAAAAGTATAAAAAAAGTTAACATACATCAAATCAGGAAATCAAGACACTTTCACATTCATCTCTTCCTCTCCATAGGAGGTTTATCATTGCTTCTTTAGACAGTGATTTTATGAAAAGTAACACAGCACAGCCATTTGATAAAGTCAGATAAACTTTAACTGTTTAACAGCTGGACAAAACTGTTCTCAAGATAAGGTGTCGAGAGCTGCTGGGTAAAGAGAGGTTACAGAATAAATTAACACAAGTTATTTTAACTAATATTGTAATACCTGTGTTTTTGTTCTTGCTGGAGTAACTGGGCTGCTATTTTTCTCAAGTCAGTCACTTCTTTGAGTTCATCATCATCTTCAGCCAGCAGCTGTTCTTTCTGAAGCCTGAAAAATTAAATATCAGTGACCTGACTTCAGTGAAGCAAGACACAGAAATGCCTCGTTGTTGGACAAGTAAGCAGCACTGCCTTTAAGCTTATTTTCTGCCCAAGTACTTGGTGTTCAATATGAGATTTCTTTCTTCCATAGGAAGAAACTTAAAAGAAAACCACTCTCACCCCTGCCACCACCAGCAAAACCTACCCAAGAAGATCAAGATTTACCTTTTTTCATCTCCCCAGTCCTCATTCTGTTCTATTTTCTGGGATTTCTCAGGATGTTTTCCCCGTTCCTTACACAGAATGAAAAAAAAAAAAAATCCTTAGAATTGAATTAAGAAAAAATAAACCCAAGCTTTCTGAACAGTTTTTCTTTTGTCAATCTATGGTACCTTGACATAGGAGAGCAATGTGCCAATCTGTGCATCTCCCTGCTCAGGAAGAGCTCCCTCTTCTGCGTTTGGATCAATGTAGTCATAGGCCTCCTGGTCTAGTGAGGATTTGTGAAGAACAGAAAAGATATTAAACAGTTCTCTCGACCAAATGTTACTCCTAAGAGAGTTAAGCACTTATGAAAAATGTCAGATACAGATAAAACATAGAAATTGTGTCTCCTTAAGCTAGAAATCATCTTTTCTTTCTCTCTAGCCTTGTCTATTTGTGATTATTACATTGTTTTCTAAAATGATGAAAATACAATGCCAATCCATGATCATATAATTTTGTGCCATTTTCCTACATTATATTACCCAAGCAAAGTACCTCTGTTACCTAAAATGACAGATGCACAACAGGTATTACCTTTCTGTGGATCGAGTTTGCTTCCCATGACATGATTGTCATTCCTTAATGTCTGTTCCCTTGTTGATTCTGATACCTGGGAGTGAAGGCTGATTGTATCATCATCAGATGGCTGCAAAGACACTCACTTTTAGTACAGAACTGACATATAAATTATATTATTATATGGTTTAAACTCAACTGTACAGACACTCAAAGAATGTTAAATGCAACTTAGGAATTTCTCAACTGATACAAAATACAAAGGAAAGGTCTAAAACCCAGAAATTACAAACCCAGCTGAACAATACTCACTTCTGTTGTGGACAACCTTTTATCTCCATTATCACTTCCAATGCCAGAGTCTGGTCCATGATTTTTATTGGGATAAAAGTCCTCCATGCTACAGTAAGAAAAATAACACACAAAAACCCCACACAAGAATGAAAGAAACAGTAGTGTCCCTTTCTTAAAAGAAAACAAACATCCTTTTCAAAATATGCTCTCTATACTCAGCTACAGTTGTTGATACAGAATTTTTGCACAAGGGATAGTCAGTACAAAAATCCAACAAAACATCCCTCACTTTCTGACCTCAACTAAATTTAATAACTAAAACCCACAGTATTTCACAAATATTTTTTAAGTTTCCCTTAATATATATATATGGGAGAC
>NW_016690253.1:1720774-1741102 GCF_001604755.1 Lepidothrix coronata | reverse complement strand
ACAGACTTTCCATCCAACAGACTAATTATATTCAGGACATTTATGGGCAATTCTCCTCTTCTGTTCTGAATAAAATACCTGAGATTTCCAATAAATAAATTTAAAAACTTTGGTCTATTAAACATCTTTGTTCTGATTTCTACATCTTTAGCAAGTACAATGAAAACTTTTCATAGCAATTCAGATGAGCCAATTAAGTTTCCAGTTACAGAATATAAATACTATGGCACCCAAATAAAGAACAATTAAAGTACTGAAATGATAGGTATTATCTGTAATAAACAGATCATTTAATAACAAATGCCAAAGTAAAATAAAACAAACCCCCCACAACTCACCTGTCTGTGAGTGGCTGGGAGGGGACTCGTTTACCTAATGATGGAAGATCCAAAGAATCTGGTTTTTTGTCTATTCTGAGGCACGCCTGGATGCTGAGGAATTTAAATATATGTACTTTACCCTTTAAACATATCTGTTGGGAAACAAATGAACAAATAAAAATCTTAATTACATTGCATGTCTTTGGAAAATACACCCCAAGAAACACTTTCTACACTGCATTTGTACCCACAACTTCCCAGCAGGAGCCCAAAAACAGGAAAACTTGATTGGTATAACTTAGAACAGCTTCCCCTAAGATGATAAAGCAAATTTCTGTACTAGAATACTTCAATACTAACCTGTGCTGGTGGTATCTGCATTGGATTGTTATCCAAAAGTATAACTTGTAAGTGACGTAACTTTCTGTAACAAATTGGAATTTCTGTAATTTTATTACACGAAAAATCCAGCTTTACCAAGGGAAGGTCCCCTAGTTCTGCACTCAGGAAAACAAACAAACAGAAAAAAAAGGCATTAGTTATCTTCTTAATACTTCACCTAATTTACCTACATCAATGGAAAGAAGATGAGTAGCTTACCATCTGGCAGCATATGGAGATTGTTTCTTCTTATGTTCAATTCTCTAAGTGACTGCAATTTTCCTATTTGCTGGGGAAGGACCTGAAGTTCATTACAGCTAATATCCTAAGAAAGACATAATTAATACATCAAGTGAACATCTTAAATGAAATTTCACAAAGGAATACTGCTATCAAAACTATGGTAAAAGAAAAATCCCAACTCCTTGGTTTTTCCACAGAGAAGAGGTACCATAACAGATATCACTGTTTCTTCTCTATTAATGATTCATGTTTCAGAGATTCAATTCAAGAAGTCACATCAATGAATGATGAAATACTGGTTTGAAGATTAAAACTGCAGACTATGAATCACGAGTTCCCGGTGTAGTTCCTGTATCAGCTACAAACTTCTTGTGCTACTGCTGGGACTGTCATTCTGCTCCTGTTCTAACAACTCTTTTTTCCTTAGAATGCCTTCAGCCAACCCAGACAACTAAAGATTTACAGAGAGCAACAACAGGCTCACCAACTTTTTGGATAAAAGCACTAGAGGGGTGACAAAGCTGCACCAAGTGTACACAGACTACAGCTATTTCTGACAGTAATTAAACATTAATTTATGTAGACCAGAGGGATTAAACAATCACATTGCTAAGAATCTTTCTAAACCTTTTGAATTCTAAACCAATAAAACAGAATTCTGAGAATTCTGGTTTTCCTAGACAAGACAACAGAGAGATATATCTGTCTGATGAAAACCTGGAAGTCGATTTTAAAGGCAAGCCTAGTCAGCAACTAAGCCAGGCCTTAAGAGATGAATCCAGGCCCCTTCATTACACACTTGCAGAGCTTCAGCTTAAGGGCTGCCCATTGCTTTTGGCAACCATGGTGCCTGCACATGGCTGGGGGTCCCAGGAAGCACAGGCTGCTTGGGATGCACCATCATTGCAAGTTCTTTGTCCATGTCACCACAGCTGAGATGGGATTCCCTTCATAAAAGCACCTTTCGAGCACAAGGCGTAGTCAAACTTTTTTTTAAAATGTATAAAATATATTCTTATGTCCTAGACAGGTACTGGAATGAAACTCTCTCTAGTATGTCCCTAATCTGCATCATCAAGGATGCATTCTAGGTTTGACAATTCTGAAAAATAAGCCCAAAATACCACAACTGCAACCATGAAAAACATTCACTTCCTATAAACAAAAGCAGTGATGACACCTTGAAATCCTCTGACATTGAAGGGAGCACAGGGAATGTCTCACCAAAGAGTAAAGGACACAAGAAAAGCCTCACGAATATTCTGAATGTCTCAGAGTACTTGTAAGTTAAAAAAGAATGTTGATTTATAGCTTAGACATAAGATCATATTAAAAGACTCTCCACAGAATACACAGCTACTGTGGAAACAGGATAAGGACAAGGATGCCTTGCAATGACTACAGAAACCATACATATTTTAAAAAAATTAAATAAATAAATTAAAAAAAAATCAGACCCAGTGCAAGTGCCAGGTCAGTGAATGACTCTGCACAGTTCTCCAAAACACAGGAGCTTAACAGGGAGCAATGATCAGAAAAGCCAAAATATCAAAAAAGTGATGGATGACAAAGCACAAAATCTTAGTGTGCCACGTGTTGCACAGATTGTGAATATTGCTTATCATTCCATTCACCCCAAACAAAATAAAGAGCAGAAATGTCGGGGGGGAACCAACCCACAGAACAAGATAACAATGACTGAAGGACACAACTTGTATCAGAATACAGAGATGAACTCTTCAGCTGGAAATAATATTCCTGATAACATACAAAACAAATAAATAGAATTATGACTACTGTAAAGAAGGTAAACAGTAAAATTCATCATTTTTAACAACATACAAGCAAGGGACTCAAATGAAATCATCGCCAAAGCAATTTTATTTATGAAATCATCTCAAAAGCAATTTTATTTATGAGCCCCTCCCTTAAGCTTTAGTTGACCCAACATATTGATTTCTGTTTAACCTTATTTTTGAGATACAATATATTTTACCTTTAATTTCATCTCAAAACCCAATAAAACACAGTAACTGAATTTCAATTTTGTAGTTCCGTATTTTAAAAATATTAATCTATAATTATACTGAAAATACACTGCTTATAAGTTTACTTTAAGTATAAAGATTCACAATTGTACTTACCAACTCCATCAGATCTCTCAACTTCCCAATTTCCTCTGGAATGGAGACCAGCTTGTTATTACTGACAACCAGAACTTTCAGTGGAAGATCAAACAGGTATTTTGGCAACGTCGACAAAAGATTTCGACTTGAGAGAAAGAAAAAGGGACAAGCAAGGCTGGATTATAATCTCCTTTTTCTAAGCCTTAAAGGGAGTCTGAGATGCACATTGCACAACTTTTCTCCCATGACAGAAGACACTCTCCACCTATTATGACTTCATTTACATTTCAGCTACAATCTCCCCCAAGAATTCCTCACCAGATACAGCCTCTCTCAGGTATGTGAACTTTAGGTCCCAATTCTGCTTGATGAAATGAGTATGTGCTAGGAGAGAATCTAATGCTGAAATGTGCAGAGAAATCTGTTAAAAAAATGATGTTTGACATCACATGTATCTGCTTTGTACACATAAAATACACTCTTACCCACTATTTGATTTAAATCCATATGGAAAAAAACACCAACATTCTTGGACTGCCACTGTCAGAAAGACACCAAGTTTTTCTAATAAGGTACTTGTAAATTTAATAGAAGTCACTGGAAAATAAGGTTGTTCAGGTATGGTATGAAAGCAATTCCTTTCACGTAGAAAAGTAAAATAAAAATAAAAAAAACCAGTACTTGCTGTTGATTTAAGTAGAACTAATTCTATTTTTGACAAAAAATAATTTAAGTGCTGATATTTGTGTTCACACAACATTATGAAAAAACTGGAAGTTTCAGTGCTTAACTGAAATTCAGGGAACTGTTTTCCTATTAAAAAAAAACCCAAGGCACTGTTTTCCTATTAAAAAACCCCAACCTTTTTAGATTATGTTCTCCATGACTGCAGTTTATAGGGCTGCAAAACCAACAAAAATAAATTTATGTCCTTGCCACATTTCAGCTTCAAAGACAGACTGCAATTTTTATACCACAAAATGAAACTTCCAGCAGTATCTCTATGAAAGCAATGTATTATTCTGTTAATTCTAAGTGAACACAAATAAGTTTTTGATATAGGTATGCGTTAAGTCTCTTTTTATGTTGTATTTCAGGCAGATATGCCAGGCTTTTTTAGTTGGAGAGCATAAGAATCAAAAATATAATGTGCAAGTGCATTTTTTTGAATGGATTATAAAAACGTGGCAATGAAAGTCGCTCCCTGTGCCACTTCAACAGATTTCCTCCTTTTTTTTGGTTTGGGTTTTTTTTAGGAGTTGCCTGCTTTACTATGAATTGCACAATACATTTTTTCCACCATCTGAATCCAAAATTAGAATTTAGGATCATGTGGTTTTCTTCTGTAACAAAGCACCTGAAGCAGCAGGGCAGGATTTGAGCCTGTTCCCCAATCCCACAGCCCACGTGTTCCTGCACTGGGAAAACAGGCCCTGGACGTGAGCAGAGACAGACAAAGCACAGCTGGGAAAAGGATGGTCAGGAGAGTCGACTCTTGAAAGAACATGCAAAGCTCAGTCAGAACTACAAACCTTTTCTGTGCAAAGAAATGAATTCAGCACCTCAGACACCATCAAAAGAGAAATGGGCTGCTGTTGAAGGAAGTTGGGCCAAATTTCCTTCAGAAAATGCTGCAGTTTTAGATCATATTAAGCCTCTTTGGAATTGCCACAGAGCACATCACGCTTGAATTATCACTCTGAGGACTGATATTTGCACATTTTGAGACACAGCAGGTTTCAGGGATTTAAATAGCTCTTAACTGAGAAATCTGTTTTGGACTTGATGTAGTCAATACCAGAAACAAGGAATATTGTGGAAAACAAGGTCAGGTGGGTTCTTTTAGATTCCCTCTCCTTCCAGAGCTCGTATCCCTCTTCTGTTCCGGTGAGAAGATCCAACCATATGTTTTCCAAGTTTAAAAAGAGCAATACAGCAGTGGATGTAAAGAATGCTCTTGAGAGCACTGAGTTTTTACACCTGTAGTTTCTGAACACTGTCTGCATAACATCAAAAACAGACTCAATGCAAACATCAGTGCAAACTCAATGACCTGGTGAAGTAAAAGGTCAACTCCCCAATGAGATAAGTTATATAGGATCAAAAATAACCACCATTACTCACCTAATGTTAAGGTAGGTGAGCATTTGCAGGTTTTTAATAGATTCTGGAATGGATTTGATGCAGTTGTGATACAAATTTAAAGTTTCCAGTGGTGCAAATAGCCAGACATCAGGAGGAATTTCAGTAAATCTGTTCTTTGAAAGATCTACAAGCAAAGAAAAAAGAAAAAATCCTTTTTTAGTCAAAATTTTCCCTGCAGTAAGAGGAGATAAAAGTACTCACTGATATTCTTGTCATGCTCCTAAAAATTAAGGTGTTGCAAGAAGTGTAAAATAATTCAGTTTTAGCAGATGCTACTGCATATAATTAATACACAAAAGAGACTTAAGATACTAAAAGATTATTGCTTAATATGCAATTACAACAGAAAATAGAAGAATGACAGGAATTCAAAAATACATTTCCCACTACACAGTTACATTTACAATGACACTGAATATCAACTAGGCTTGTCCCTCCTCTATCAAGTCTTTGTTCTGTGCAGTTCTGGGATTTCTTCCCCTCCAACTCCAGGAACAACAGTAAGTCAAGGTACAAACCCAGCCCACGTTATTTTTCCTGTTTGACAGCTACATCAGAATCTAATGTCATTGTACAATATATCTGCAATGCTAAAGCCAAGTTCCCCAGAAAGCCTTACCATTTATTTTAAGAACTAAATTCTCATCTAAAAAATATTCTTTATTGCAGGCACAATAACTGGGACTTTCTCCAGCTACATATTTATGATTTAGCTAAAGAGAGGATAAAGTTGCAAAAACCAATTACATATAAAAATCAGGATGCAATTTAGCCTTGCCTAAAAGCAGCAAGAGGAGGTATCTTTGACAACAGAAACGGAATACTTGAGCTAGAGTTATTCTGACAATGCATGACTGCATTATGCAAATCTGCATGCAGAAGTTAGGACAAACCAGCACATTACCAATATACACAGCACCTCTGGCTGCCTTTGAAAAGGTCCAGAAAATATAAATGAGATGTGACCTAAGAATCCTGGAAATTATCAGTTAACCACCAAAACCTGTATCATCAGAAGTCCCCCAAACTACCTGGGAAGACCTTTACTGGAGATATTTACTGGAGAACAACTGTCTGCTCTTCTGAAAGTAACTGGTTCCCAACCCAAGATATTTCAAAAGGATGTGGTTTCTCAGAAATGCTGAACAAACTCATTTAACAGAGAAGCAATACAGATCCCTTGCTATTTCAGGCTTTAGTTCTCAGTTTTTAACACTCATGGAATAACTGCGTGTCTGCTCAGCTCCCATCACATTAGCATCTGAACAAACAGATAGTTCTGCAAAAAGTCTAGAAAGCAGTTGGAAAAGTGACTCAAAGACACTGTCAGGCTCAAACAGAGTTCAACAGCCTGACAAACCAGCCATGAGCAGCAGCTCTCTCTAAAAGTACCTGACAGGAGGTTGGAGCCAGGTGGGGGTCGGGCTCTTCTCCCAGGAACCAGCAGTAGGACAAGAGGGGATGGTCTTAAGCTGCCAGGGGATGTTTAGGTTGGACATTGGGAAGAAATTTTTTACAGAGAGAGTGATCAGACACTGGAATGAGCTGTCCAGGGAGGGGGTGGAGTCACCATCCCTGGAGGTGTTGAAGGTGCGAGTGGATGTGGCATCAGTGCCATGGGCTGGGAACCACAGCAGGGTTGGATCAAGGGCTGGACTTGACAATCTCAGATGAGTCTTTGATTCTATGATCACCTTCCAGTGGCAGTAGCCTCAATTTTATTTCTTGAAGTCTAGAATATGTGACATTTTGTGACCTAACTGGTTGCCACTCCATCATTTCTAAGAAACATTCTCAAGCTGAAGTATCACCAAGTCTTATAGATCAAGGCATGCTCTGCTGATGCTGAACTCTGCAAAAATAAAGTTAACTAAAACTGAACATCCCAACTAAAACACTTATTAAAAAAATTAGCACAGCTTGAGAAAGTTTTCACAATCGGTGAGGTTTGTTTTCTGTTTCCCATCGCATCAATTTTCAAAATGTTACAGAAAAATAACAACTTTCACATGAAAGTTTTCTGCAAAACCTCTTTTAGTTCAAACAAATGCTCTCTTGTTCTAATATTCAGCAGATTAAGACAACTGCATGCAGAAAAGATGTACAGTTTTATTGCTTGCAGGGTTCTACAACCTCCACCACAGGATGAACAGCCTTTGATACAACCCCATTCTGAAAAAAACAGCTCTAAGCCTCTTCCTGATTTGGTTTTCGCAGCAGCTGCAAAGGGAACTGAAGTCTAGCACAAAACACAGATGACAGAATCCCACCCTACTGCCACCAACCCCAAGAGCAGCACTGTAGGTTATATTTGAACTGGAAGACTCCTGGGCACCACGAAAACTTTGCTGCTGTATTTGCATCCAGCCACATCTCAGCCACACAGCTGGGTAAGAGACAGGTTAAAAACCAGCTTTGCTGTTTCTTCTGCAGAAACAAAACCCAGAGGCAGGACAGACAACGACTACAGGATGCACCAACTGACTGCTCTGGGAGTGAGTGGCCCAGGGGTGCAGTACTCACCAGGCAATACAAACCAGCTGTGGTTTCCAGCTTGGCCTGACAAAAATCCCATTGGCACAGTCTGGTTGAAGCCCCTCAGTGCACCCTCCTACAAAACCCACACAACTTCACAGTAGGAGCAAACACATACCAAGCTGACAATATTTGTGTATTACTGTAGAAACCACTTTGCTGAAAACAATGCTTTTTGTTGCCCTGCTGTGGGGCAGGGATTACACTTTTCTGTTATGAAACCCAGAAGTCCTATTAAAATAGGAAATGGTATGCACTGTCTGTCAATAATAAAATAAAAAGGTAAATAAAGGGATGGGAGATTGCCTGACTTCTCTGCCAAGCATTTTTTCATTCCAAAGCAGTATTAAAATAGTCCCAGGGGTTCAGATTTTTCTAAGGAGAAAGATTCAAGTGTCTATGGTTTTCCACAACATTCTCAATTGAATGTACTTACAGCTTTTTAAAAACAAGTAATGCTATTTTTAGCCAAACTAAAAAATTGTTTCTACTCCAAAAATATTTTCACAACAAGCAAAAAGTTTGAGATTATATTGTCTATTATGCTAGATAAAATGTAAATGTGAAGCTTATGCAATTTAGGTATTTTTTGAAGACTAAAACTACAATGGATGGCCAAGAAAACATGGTAAGAAACTTTTGGAATAGAGTGTTCCTCTATAAACAAGACAGACTTCCAGTGAAATGAGAAAATGAGAAATCATCTCAACTGAAATATAAGCAAGCTGCTGGCACTTGAGAATGGTTTTGTAAGGGTTAATAGACTGGAGAAGCAAGGAAAGCTGCTAAATGCAGAACCACAGATGATTTAAGATGACAACTCCTCTAGAAGTGAGATTATAGGAATCCTTTGCTTAACCAGTTTAGGCTGGAAAACTCTCAGTGGGAGTGTTATGTGACAACTAAATAGAAGACACTCTCCATGCCTGCTCATGGATCACAGGGTATTTCAATCCACTATCTCTGCAGGAACAATAAATGTGAGAACTACACCATTACTAAGGTTAAATTTTAAAAGGGAACTAGAAAAATATGAAGAAGTTGGCTGCAGCTGGTTTTTTTGACAGAAGAAGGTAATGTCTTTACTGACTGTAAGACAGTGACTAAAAGAAAATATACTGAAAGATCAAAAGGAAAGAATTTTAGGAAATCAGTCAGCCTGGAAGGGAAGCTATTAGAAATAAGAAGCTATCCTGTATAAATTTAAGCCATGATCAAAAGGAAAAACAAAAAGCTCAAGCTGTCAGGTTACAGCAGTGTGCAGCAAGGTAGTTAAATAGTATTAACATGCCATTTGCCTTGGGTTTGCACTTTTCCCTAAGCATTCATTACTGCTTACCACCAGAAACATGCTGATAGAACAGACTGGCCTTTTATTTAAACCAGTACAGTCGTTTTATATTCACACTTTACACACACAGCATGTTGCATTTGAAAACAAGGCTTAGCTGAGAAATTTACACTTGAACCTCCCCTTGATATTGTAATATTTTTCATAAAAATATGCTGCTGATCCAGGATATTGGTGTTAGGCTTTGTTTGCTCAAAATGCTTCAAAACCTTATTTAGAAACCAGATTAAATAAACCCACATCCCCCACGGTGCAAAATCCAGAACTGCTCTCCTAACTTGTCACACATACACATTTTCCTAGCCAGCTTTTCTAGCAATGCTTTAGTCTAAGCCAACCAAAGTCTAAGCCAAAAACATCTAAGCACAACTGTAACTATATAATTAGTTCTACAGAAGTCAATGGATGCACAAAACCAAACATTCAGACCTCATCCCAAAGATACACTTTCAGCCAATCTAAACATAAATCTGAGATCACCACAGAGAACATGGATAAAACTTATCAGTCTGTCATGGATGAAGGTTCTGGAAAAGAAAAAACTAGTCTCAACCAGAGACACTACAGAAACACCTGCATGGGTTAATTCCAGTTTCTGATGTGGTATTTCAGCACAGAATATCTACATAGTCTAAGAATTAGTCTTTGGTGTAATCACTAATATTTGTTTCTATCTTCTTTTAATCTTCAAAAAATTCATGGAAATACTATACAAGTACAAAAAAAAAAGGAAAATTTAAGCAAATCGGTCTTTTCAAACTCTGCTAATGCTTGAGGCTCTTCTCCAGTTTGTTGAGAAACTAAGAATGGCAGGAAGAGATCTGCCTCCCATTACCAAGCACAGAAATGGCACTTAGCATGAAGAAACCAATTTCACTGTTTATGTAACAAAGCTTTCTTCAGTCAGAGGATGACATAACTGAGGCTTTTAGGACAATCCAGAAAACCCACTTCAGAAAGACTGAAATATCTCTGGAGATTCTCAAAAATCAGCTGCACAAGGCCCCAAGCAACCTGCTTTCCCTGGACTTGTTCCCATCAGGAGATTGCCCCAGATGACCTTTGAAGGTTTCTTTCAACCTGTGTAATTACAGGATATAAAACTGTAGTTTGTTTGCATTACAGGAATGTAATTATCTTATCACTGTTTGGGTAATTCAATTATCAGTTCCTGATGAGGGTAAAGAGAAAAACTAAAGATGCATTAAAAGAGCCAAGTGTGAGTCTCCCCACTTCCTAAAAGGGTCTTAATTCTGCCAGCCATGAATTTTGATGGTGGCATTAACGAACTAAAACTTCATCTGGAGCTTTCAGATACAAAATTATAGAAGGGGGAGGGAGGGGGAAGAAAAACCAAACCACCAACCCACAAAAATCCCTACAAAACAAATTGCATTCACCTAAATAAAACCACAATGTGGATCCTGCATCCAGTTTACCAAAAAAAGTGAACACTGCAGTGTGTTTTAAACCCCTTGCTCCTATGCTGTTAATTGGTATAGGGGAAGACAAAAAACCCCAGCACTAAGTCAGAAACTGAAAGCTGGATTTGGTGGGAAGTGAGATTATTCAAGAGATTTTTTTCCCCCCTCTCTGACCACAAGCAAGTC
Source organism: Lepidothrix coronata (assembly GCF_001604755.1). Taxonomy (NCBI): domain Eukaryota; kingdom Metazoa; phylum Chordata; class Aves; order Passeriformes; family Pipridae; genus Lepidothrix; species Lepidothrix coronata. Next base: position 1,730,391 of record NW_016690253.1, on the reverse strand, counting down.
CTTTGCACAAACTTCCTACCACTTTCCATTACAACTGAAACTACCAATTCATCCCTGGGGATATGGGTTAGTGCTGAACACGTGTCAGGTGAACAGTTGGACTTGATGACCTTAGAGGTCTTTTCCAACCTTAATGATTTTATTATACGTTCCAGATTCTCCAGAATCTCAGCAGAAGGGAACTCTTAAACTCCTTTCCTGAGCTCACTCTTCCTGAGCTCAGCTCAAATGGGATGTCTGTCTGGGATCTCCAGCATTTCCCTCAGACTCTACACATCTACTTGCAGGTTCACAGTTCAAATCTTAATGCATGATTAGTGTTGTTAAACACAGAAATGTTTTAACATTTTCCCTTCAAAGGAAAAATGAACCTGGTTAATGAAATAATAAATAATAGAATTCTTTGTATTTACTTATGTTTCAAAATGAACAATTAAAACACGTCCAGATGTAGAATGATTGTGCATACTGACAAAACCAACAACCATTTCAGCTGTAGAATAGACCAAAAAATTTAGAACTTACTGCCAAAGAACATTCAAGAATTACAGCAACATAATTTTTGCCTGTAACTATGTATTTCACATACAAATCAATGTTTGCTCTCCAACATTAAAAGCTGTGGTGAAGGATTACAGAGAACAAACTGAGCACCCACCAGCTCTTCTGCACAACAAAGAGTCTGATATACCTGCCAAAAACCTCTCAGGAAACTAAGCTGACCACAAATTGTCACAAGGAAAGATACAGTTAATGTCTATTCTTAAAATCTTATGTAGCAATATTTAACTTGATTTTTATCTGTTGTGCTCTTAAATCAAATAGAAGCATAGGCTGTCTTCTGTTTGAAAGAAAGAAAAACACTCCCAGAGGTGGCTAAAAGCAGCTTTTACTTTTTTTCAACTGGGTGTTTGACAGCAGGGAATGTGTTCTGGTTTTGTGCAAAGGTATTACAAAGAAATATCAAAGTGGCATTTGGGTTTTAAATCCAACAACTGAAGAGCTTGGAAATACCTGTTTTATGGTTATCCATGTCCCTAAGTTCAGTTACAGACTCGGTCTGAGTGGTTAAAATGACAAATGAAGAAACTGCACAACTGTGTAATTAAAGCTTCTCATCAAGCACAGAGGGAGGGTTGCACAGGCAACCAGACACTCTATTTGACAGATCCTGAGTTCTTGGATTTTCAAGCTAAACAGCACTTTTGAAGAAAAGAAATCCTTTTTAAAATTACACTTCTATTACTGTAGACCTAAACAACAACAACAAAAAAAAAGGATCCTGTTAGATTGAACTTCTTTCTCATGAAGTGGAACAGACCTACAGTTGTCTCTACAGAGGAAAAAATGACTGAGATCCAACACACTGGCTCTGAAATCAAGGTAGCTTTGAGGAACTCAGTGTTCCAGCCCACCCCCTCTGGACCCAGTCTCCCAGGCTACAATGGACAGGGGGTCAGTGGCTGCAACTTCCCCCTGCTGGAATTCCCTGTTACCCCATCGGAGCTGATCCAGCTCAGTTGCTGAGTTGGCTTTATTAGTTTCTTCCTTATCTTGGGAGTTCTGCCACATGTCCTCTTGGCTCAAATTCTGCATTCTTTGTGTCCATTATCAGTGGAGATTCTTCTTCCCAAGCTTTGTTAACCTCCCCCTAGGTCTGAGATCACTGAAGCGAGTCAAGCCCTAAATCTTAACAAGGCAATTCTACCAAAAAGTAATTTATTTTTCGAAGACCTGGACATCAGTTAGAGCTTGCCTGTTAGCTGCCATCTCATTCTTATTGATTAGGCTTGAAAGTAGACAAAGATCAAAGAACATCCTTTCTTAAGTAAATGTCACATATTCCATATTTTGCAACACCAGGATGAAAGCGATGGATGGATTCAGGGAATTCTTCACCACGTTGCAACATCAGGAAGATCCAGGCATTTCCAACACAAGACAGCACATTGCTACAACTCTGCACTGAGTTCAGCTGTTTTAGCACAGCATGATTAAAATGGAGAATAAAGAACACAACACCAGGAATGCTCCTCAGACTGGCATATGAAGGTGTAAAATTGCATATCCTGTCAAAAGGGTACTACATCATGTCAAGGATTATCTTCCTCTCCACTGCTGAAGGTGCCCCATCTCCACAAATCTCTTGGAGTTTGAAGTGGTAAGCAGAAAATCCCACAGGAAGTTTTTTTGTTTTGGCACTGTAGTATTTAGTCTAGACTATAATCGTTAAAATGCCTCACTACCAGAAAGAGTGAAATGTATTTTCCCGATGAGTCAGCAAGACTTATTAAGCTGGTGTATTAGAGCACAGGGCATCTTCCTCCCACTTCAGCTGGCCATTACTTATTGGTTTGATTCTGACAATTTCTTTTTTGACTTTCAAATTTTTAAATTCCAAGTTTCTGTTTCACAGAAAAGTAATACAAGGGAAAGTAATCATCATAATCATCATTCAGCAATGAAGCAAAGTCTGGATTTGTTAAGGAATACCTAAAGTGTACAGAAAATTCCCAAGGAAAGATTCTTACCCCAGCCTCTGTATGCTCAGTAATATACATTCAAGGCTTTTGTCCTGAGGAGTTTACAATCTAAACAGACATGAGGCAGATACAGAAGGCTACAACCAACCTACTGGGACCAGTGTTTACTGCTTATGTGCAGGTAAAATAGTTTGTCACTGGATAAACTGAGCAGAAACATTTTTCAAGTAAGTTAGACCACTGGAAGATAAAGGACACTGGAAAACGAGGTAAGTGCACTAAGAGTGAAGCAGAAATAACCCTGAAGAAACTGGGCAGACCAACAGTCCGTGAGCACTGAGTGAACAGGGTCGAGCAACAACTCCAGCACGTTCTCCTGAGACACAGAGGCCTCCCCTGCAGCAACTTCAGCATTTGTTCTTATTTGCTGGTGCCTCCTGCTGACTCTGTCCTACTCATGCCAGACCTCTTGGCAGCATTTAAGAATGGCTGTAGCCACTTCTATCAGCTTCAAAATAATTGTATAATATCTCTCATTACTGCATGTGATAAGTTGAAGTAAACCCTTCCATAAACCTTTTAGTTCTAGGTCAGTCTTCAACAGAACAAGTTCTCAGCCATCACATCCTGCTTCCACCTATTGGAACAGAGGTGAAGTGACAAACTGGAGGAGTGTTTGGTGTAACATCCAGATGGTCAGGGATTTGCTCCTTGTGCAGCTACACCTGCTGCTCAGCAGCTGATGAAGAGCCAGGGATGCAGGATTCCTTCAAGCCTTTTAACTACAAAACCATTTTTTCAGAAATCATACACTGACACACGGGAGCACACGTGTGATGATCATGTCTGCCAAGCACAAAGCTATTTTAGGTCTGTACCAGAGAGTAAGACTTGAGTTTTTTTCTTTCAGCTCAAGTGCTCAACCTTCTCTAGATCTGACAGACCTGGCAGCACATTTCCCTAGCAAGTGGCAAACAATCCCAGATTAGATGGAAGAATGATGAACATTAGACTGCTGGACAGCCAGAGAAAAGCAGAGAACTCAGAAGTCTCTTCACACTGTCATGTACAAATTTTAACACACAAAAAAAAGAATCAAGTATCTTAACATTTTCCGTGGAATTCCAGCCTTCAGCCCTGATTTTGTTACCTTTTTGCTAAGGACAGATTTCAGCCGTGCTGGGAAAATGAATATGTACTTTTGTATCCACTCTAACCAAGCTGCACAACTAATGGGAAGACACAAAGACACATTTCACCAAAAAGAACACCTCAAAAAGCAAAGGCTACTCCACTTTATCCCACGAGGTTTTGTGATACATTCTGTGATTTAAATACATTTGCACCCTTTGCAAATAATCAGTAACAAAGTAGAAATACGTAGTAACAAAAGTTCCTCAGCTGACCAAAGGCAGAAATATTACAGCACTAAATGCTGGATATTCCAAGGCACAAAAATAGTCAATGCAATGGCAAATATAATTCTGATGGATGGAGAACACAAAAAGTCAAAAAATTGCACATCACGTGTTTCTTGTAGGTATTTCAGATAAGGCTGTGACATGGAATCTGGGGTTTTCAATATTAAGATATAAGTGATATTCTTCATAATGCAGTCCTTCTAGGCAGGCAAACCAATAATTAGCTGTTTTACCTTCAACTCACCAAACTTAGACTTCTCCCAGCTTGCCCATCACACCAAGTATCCTTAACAATGATCCTTAGCACTGGCCTTCAGCAACAAAGCCTCAAGCACACACAACTCATTTCCTCTCAGCCCAAACACTGGGCATGTTCTGAAAACACTGTGGGGAATTTCCACAATTACTTGTTTATAAACTCTGTCACTTCCAGGTTTTGCAGCAGATGCATTTCCAAACATAAACACTAACCCCTCCCTCCCAAGAAACCATCGAACCGAGTTTCTCTTTTCATTCAAATCTGAAGGAGTCACTACTGAAGAACCATGTTTTGCAATATGCTTGATTTCTAGAGTGTAATCTAGGTTTAAGATACACATCCTAGATGAATGTTAATTTCTTTAGCTGAATATTGGAGTTTGCTGTTGCTCTTCAGTTACCTGCCATCATTCATTCAATCAACACTGGCACCACAAACAAAAATAACTTTATTCAGAAAGGAAAACATACTTGGTTCAGAAGTATATACTGTAAAGGCAGAACAACATTATAAATTAGCATTCCTGTGCATTTCCCACTTAGTGTTGAGCTGTAGGTTTGTTAGGTTTAATCTGTAATCACATGAATGACTATATACCTTGGAAGAGCCAGAAATAAGATGCAAAAAAAAAAAAATCAGAAACATGCAAGTAGTGCTGATAACGGTCTCTGTGACAGGCTGTCTCCTCCCATCCCTCAGCAGACACACACGGGGATCTCAAGGTGGGAACTCCTCCTGCCCTGCCAAGGCTGTTACTGGCCATGACAGGAGGGCTCGCTCTGAAGTCACGCAGGAAATACACTGGTGTTACTCCTCAGATATGAAGAGGAAGCAGGTGGTGAGAGAGGAGAAGTTTCAAAGTTAATCGTTAATCTATTTATAGGCAATCACTCACTTACTTATAATTGCTTGGAAGTTCCCTCAGAATTAAAAAGTGGGAATCAGATCCGCTGTGACAAAGCCATGAACAAGGAAGCCTGATGGCTCCACTGCATTACCCAGAACACACAAATTGTATCTTGAGCTGTCAATCAAGCACCTTTCATATTTGCTAAATTCGTGTTGTAAAAAGTGCTCACTACAAGAGGGTAAAATCACTAAAGGCACAGCTTGGCTTAGATCAGCATGGCAACACAGCACAGGAACCTATCTTTAAAAAAACAAACCAGCAAACACACAACTCTCCAGCTAAGCAGACCGTGATTACACTGATGTGATAGACTCAATTACTTAACTGCCAGGGGGCCTAATGTTGCTCACACAGAGAGAAGCAAAACTACATGTGTTCATAAAATGACTATAATATTCAAGATACCTCTTGATATCTCAAGGCCTATGATTTTATTTTTTTTCCAGAAGTTCATTAACAGCAGCATAAGATCTGTTTGAACAGCCAGAAGACAAATTCAGGTAAATAATAAAATAAGGATTTCTTGCACAAAGTGCTGCAAGGACAATTCACAGTTAAAAAAAAAAAAAAGCTAAACAGTCAGATATGGTCTCTATGCTTTCAGCTCAGCAATAATTTTTGATTTACAATTTAAGATGCAAAAAGTATGTCACTGTATTTGCAAATTAAGTATTGGCAAGCCATTACGTAAGTTAGATGCAAAATAAAATCCCGAGTTATTTTTGATAAATCAACAGCAGTTGTGCTTCAGCATTGCTGTTGCTGACTTTACTGATATAAAGGCAGAATATTCTGGGTCTACAGTAACACTGCAGATCCTACTGCATAAGGGTTGGCAATATGGAAAAAAAATTGTTTACATCCAGATTGGTTAGCGGCTGATTTTTTAAACTTTTGTTTCAAGTACCACAGAACTGAAATTCAGTCACTGACTTGGAACAGAAAGTGAAACACTGCAAAGAGTTTTGACCCAACCCCCATATCCCATGGCTCAGCCTCAACCTAGAACCTTGTCCCTGGGAATATTTCCATGTGAAACAGGGATAACTGCTACAAAAATGCCAATAACTACATGACTGTTGCCTTTGAGGCAGCTGCTGATCCCCCACTAAGCTCCAGGCCACACTGACACTCTGTTAAGGACGTCCAAGATTCACCAACAGAACACCATTTACCCACCAACAAAAAAATTCTACAGATCAAGTTAAAATAGAAAATACAAATCTTTTGCTTGAAAGCATCTTTTGAAAGACATTGAAAATTTGTATTTCTCAGGATCCATTCATAAACCAGGGCTACATTACATTAGGATTGTTATGAGATGGCACTTGCACAGGCCCACATCAACTATTTCAGTAGGGAATCCTACAGCAGCAAGCAGTAAAGCTATTTCTGTCAGAGACTGCCCACAAACATTCTCACACCATTGTTCACAACAACAATTCAATCCTGATGGCACTGACTGGCCTCTACCACATCCTAAAACAGAAACACAAGATCACTGCAGACAGCTCTTACTCAAACGTTGAGATTCAAAATAAAATGACCAAAAAACTGCCAAAATGCAAACAGTAATAATTCGAAGCAAACAAAAACCACTGATCCTTGATGCACACACTTCAGGATACAGAAAGCCTTTTTAAAAACAGATTGCCTATATGCCTACAGTGCTTCTTCCTTAATGCTTCAGTTATTGAATATTTATACACAGCAGTGACCAACTACATCACTAAACACATTTTACGATACTACAAGGAAAACTCCAGCTTCTATTATTTCATGGAACCTCTTTTTATTTTAAGGTACCACAGTGGGCAGTCTCCTATTCAAAACAATACACCAGTGATTCATAACCCGTGGGGAAAGAAAAGCCCCAAAACAAAGCAAAAAAACCCCACAGCATTTATTTACCCAAACAACATTTCAGAAAGCCACTACTACTTGTGAGTAAAAGATCCTTGGCCTCTCAATAATATTTTCTTCTAGCACATTACTCAAAATGATCCATTTTAAACGAGTAACCCAGCAGCAAATAAACCCAAGAGCACATCAGGGACCAGCCAAGGTACGGCAGAACCTTCATGGAAAATGCAGCTTTGTTTTCTAGGAACTGTAGAGAAAAAGGCCTCCATGTTTCCTTCACCTACAAGCCTGGGTGAATGCAGGCCCACTCACGATATCCAAGCCTTTACCAATACAGTGAATACCCCAAGCTCTCCACACACACCGCTGGATGTGCACACAACCCTCGCACCCCCGCTTGGAACCACCTTCCTGCTGAGCTGAGGAGAAGGACCGACCTGAGTAGCCCAGGCGATACAGCTCCATTGCCAGGGATCCGACAGCCCTGAAGGTACAAACCAACCACAGCACGGAGCTCTTATTCCCCAGAGCGCGAATAAAGAGCTCCGTTCACCTTGCACACCCTGCTCCGTGCCCACCGACTGCAAGTCCCCATCCTGATGGCACGGACAGACCGACAGAGGGGACATTGGGGCAGCCCCCCTCCTTCACACACACACACACAGAGCCCTGTGCCTTCACAGTCACACACACACACGGAGCCCTGTGCCTTCACACACGCTCACACACACACAGAGCCCTGTGCCTTCACAGTCACACTCACACACAGCCCTGAGCGTTCACACTCACACAGAGCCACTCGCTGCTGGGGCCCCTCGCCCCCCACCTCCCGAGGCACCCCCAGGACCCCCCGCTCCGCTCGCCCTCAGGAGGCACCGGGTGCCGCTCCCAGAGAGCTGCAGGGACGCTCCCCCGAGACACCCGCGGCAGAACCGCCCCCAGTGCGCGCAGGGGGAGCCCCCCCCCACTGCACCCCCACATCCTGCAGACCCCGTCCTGCTGCCGCAAGGGAGAGCCCCCCAAACGTGGGGCCTCCCCGCTGTCCCCCCTGCCCTCACCCAGCGGGACCGCTCGTCGCCCAGAGCAGCCGCTGCGGTGTCACCCCCCAGCTGCTCCCACAGCCCCCGCAGCGCTGCCCTATCACCACAGGGACCCCTTCGCTGCAGCCCCCGCAGCAGGGCCCGCACCCCCCACTGCCCGTCCCCGGCCGCCACAGCGGGGACGCGCCCCCCGCCCGCACGGCCGGGCCCGCACCCGCCCCGCACGGCCCCCGCAGCCCCGTCCCCGCCACAGCCGCAGTCCCCTCACCCGCTTGCGTGGTGTCGCTCAGGTCGCAGCCGCTGCCGGGGAAGTCGCGCAGCTTCCTCCCGCTGAGGCAGAGGATGCCCGAGCTGCCCGCCTCCTCCAGGGCCCGCTCCAGGCTGCGCACCGTGTGCGGCTGCGGCAGAGCGGCCGCGCCCCAGTGCGGCCCGGCCGAGAAGGAGAGGGTGAGGTGCGCGGGGATGCCCAGCCCCGCCGCTCCGCTCCCGCCGCCGCTCCCGTTGTTGCCGCCGCCGCCCCCCTGCCCGGCCGCCATCTTGACCGGCCCCTCCACAACAACGGCCGGGGCCGCCCCGCCGCCGCTGCGCACGCGCCGCGGGGCCCGCAGGGGGCGCCGCGCGAGGGGAGGGCGGGACTTCTGAGCGCCCCTCGGCCGCTCCCACCAATCCGCGGCGGAGCCGGGGGCGAGGGGGCGTGGCCTCCCCGAGGCGGTGCCTGAGGGCCGCGAGGGGGCGCTGCCGGCGCTGAGGGAGCGGGGCGGGAGCGGAGTGGGGGGATCCCGGGAATGGGAAAATCCCGGGAACGGGGGGGGGTCCCGCAGCCGGGCCGGGGCTGAGGGGAACCGTGAGAAGGGTTCAGAGCTGACAGAACATGGCAAACATTTGCTGGGCAGCCCCGGCGCCGGTGGGAGCGTGTCCCTGCCCGGCCCGGGGCGGATCGGCTGTGCCCGCTCCCTGAGGCACCGCTCAGGTTTGGGGTCGGGTCTGCGGCACCGCAGATCCTCATCCAAAGGTCACCTGCGCCAGGTGCATCACAGCATCCATCGCTTCTGCCCTGAAAACCCGTAAGGACAGCGCCGGCCAGGGACTGCGGATCCCCGCTGGTGGCGGGGAAAATACATCCAGGAGTCGTCCATGGCAGAACAAAGGGAATGGGAGTGCGGGGGTCACCCTGAAATGGGTTAGAGAACACTCGCAAAAGCCTCAGAGACGCGAATGCTTGTGACTCAGAATGTGAAAGGGAAGTGGTGAGGCATAAATCAGAAGCTGGTTGCAATGTCCGGGGCCCAGTTATGTGAGTTAAATGCTACACAACTGCTGGAACGCCATATGGATGGATAATTGCCTTTGTTACCATGTAATCTGTACGTGTTAGGTCTACATACTTATCTGTGAAAAATTACTCTCGAGGCATGATTAGGAAATGCTAAAGAAAGGCTCATAGACCCACTTTTTAATGGAATTGTTGTGGATTTGATAAGCAGAATCTGCCTTTATGCCTTGATCCTCCTGAAGGCCCTGAATTCTTAAACTGTTTTGGGGTTTTGGTTTTTTGCATGCATACATCATGCCTAATTTTGGGATCTAGGGGAAATTCTGTCTATAAGCAGCATGGAAGAGATTGCCCTTCAGCCAGCAACA
>NW_016690253.1:1713864-1720509 GCF_001604755.1 Lepidothrix coronata | reverse complement strand
ACTGAGAGACAGCTGAGCCATTATCAGTCGAAAGAGGAACAGCCCTGAAATACTATGTTGGGTGATCTCTGGCTGAAATTCAGTAGAACTAAATGAGCCAGGAGGTACTAAAGAGTGAAGGGTTCAGTCCTTCGGTGCAGTGTTGGATGGACTTTGGGATCACCGTATCCCAGCAAACAGATTCCCCTTCTAACAGCAAGGCCTATGTGCAAAATGCATATGTGGTGGGGAAAGGGCTCCCATTGTCACCTGCAAATACTGTGGCTTTCTGCTTCCTCTAACCTTGGCTACTTGTAGGGGCTGTGGGATTCAGGCTTACAGATGACTATCTACCAATCAGTCTGCCTGGGCCAGAGCTCCTGCTCTTGCCCTGAAAAAGCTGATTGTTCCTTGGGTTCACAGCAAGAAAATTAGGCAAACCTCTATAAACACTGCTGAGTGCTGCCCTCGGTTGAGATTCCAGCCAGAGAAGGTGGAGGGTGAATAAACCCAGACTGGTGTCGGGCCAAGTGTGTAGGATGATTTTGCCTGCAGACGTGGAGCAGGAGGTACAGTGCCTCTGCAGCTGGCAGGAGTGAGGCAGAGCAGCAGCCAGGACCAGCTCCAGCATCTAAATTCTACTAAATGTTAGAACCAGTTGCTCTGAGTTTCCAAAGCGGGTGTCTTGGCACGGGGCCAGCTCAGAAGCTGCAGATTTGCTGTCCTCCCTCTCAGGCACATCACTCAGCCGCTTGCTGTTCAGAGCCCAAGTTAGACAGAGAAAGGGGCTCAGCTCTCTCTGGATGAAATAGGCCTGACAAATTGTCAGAAGAAGACTCAAAACACCATTTTGTCACGCTGGAGTTCTCACGTACAAGGGGGCCTTTTTATCCTTAACCAAATGCTCGCTGTGCCTGCAGGTGCTCCTACTGAGGAGCAAACCCAGCTCTCTCAGTTTGCTCAGACACATGCTCACATCTTCAAAGGCACTGGAGTGTCCCCTACAACAGGCTGGGAGCAATGTCTGAGGCTTTTCCTAACCGAAAATCCCCAATTTGCAAACTGTCTCGAGCAAATTGCTGCTCACTGGGGCAAAAGCTTGAAAACTGATTGCACGTTCCTGTGGTGTAGCAGATTTACCTGTGGGGGTCATTTATCACCTCCAATAGCTGCAGAATCAGAACAGATGTCTGGAGCACTAAAATCTAATTACTTTTATTTATACTGGATTTCACAGCCTTTCAACAGTTCTTTCTCCCCATGCCCCCCCTTCTTTGTAATTCCACAAGTAAAACCAGAGCCACTAGTCTAGGGGCAGAAGGCTTCCCAAAACAACCTTTCTGTCATAATAAGCAGTAAGGCAGAGCTGTGTCATCCCGCAGTTTCTCCTATAAAACAGAGATGGTTGCATTTTCTTATTTGTTTTGGCAGTTAAGGTGCATACAAGAAGAGGTGGAAATGCTCAGATGTTGTCATGAGACTGCACAAGACAAAGATGTTTTTTGGTCCCATGCCAGGCAGAGCTGATGTTTCAGGAGTTTGAGGATTTCTGAAAATCCCACACTTCCATGAAGAGCTTCAAGTTTGAAAGTCTTTGCGGTTACCCATATCTGCTCCAGACGAGATAAAAACTCATAAAGATATGACACCAGCCAGCTTTTACAGCCCATGTTAATGGCTAGAGGAATGAGATCTAGATCAGGTTTTGATCTATCTAACTTCCCACATGGAGTGCAAGATGTGGTTGCTCACAAGTCTTGCAAGGACGGTTGACCCAAGCCATGCTCAGAGCAAGTGTGAGTGATTGCTGCGTGCCCGTCCTGCTGCTCTGCCTGTGCTGCTCCCACAGCTCTTGTCACCCCTGCTCAGCATCATCGCTCACAGCTCCAAACGTCCCCAGAGCACTGCCTTCTGGAGAGAGCCACACAAGGCCATCCTGTACTGGCAATGTCGGTGTAATATTGATTGTGACAGGAGGGAAAGCGAGAGTGGAGTCCCTGATCTCTCCCCGTTTCCTCTGACACCCTGCAGTGTGTGCTGCAGGCTGTGTCCCAGGGCAGGGCAGGGCACAAGGGAAGGACATCAGCACACAGTGACACAGCTGAGGTGCTGCCCAGGGTGTCGTGCAGTGTGATGCTCCCTCAACACTCCCTCAGTGCCTGCAGGCCTCTGCCAGGCAACAGGAGCTCTGGGCACCTGAGGCCAAGCAACAGGGATTGTCAAAAGCACAGAGACCCCTGAAGCTTTTGGTGTTCCTGAGTTAAGTACTCAAACTGAACACACAGCGGGTCTTTTTCAATCTAGATTGACATTTGCTTTGAGAAATTAAATCTTCCTGAGATGTCAGCACTGACCTTTTTTTGCATCCTCCGGAGATTTTCTTGCTTTAAGCAATTAAACTCCAGAGCTTTCCTGCTGTTCTTGCTATGCTTCTCTATGAGTAGCCTCAGTCCTCCTCCATGGGTGAGGCACTGAGATAACACAGTTACTGTTTCTTCAACACTCCCATGATCCTGGTGCCACCTCCTTAATGCCTTTTCAATTCCTTTGCACTTTGCATTTCAGTGCATGCTCTATTCCTCATGGATACTGCTTTTTTTCTTCAAGACCTGCAAGTGTCCACAGCTTCCCACAGGCAGTTAAAATAATCTCCAAATACCTGGATTCAAGATTCAAGATTCATACTAAAGTGGCATCATTTGGCTCACTTTGAAAGCAAAGCAAGCAAACTATACATATAATCCTAATTAGGTTAAAAGGAAATGACCCTCTGTCCATGCTAAAGGGCAGTCATTTATCTGAAATTTTAAAGAGCTAGAAATGGCTCAAAATACTCCAGCTTCTGATGCTTGAATAGAAAAGAAGCAAGCAGAATTCTCTTTAGCTGCTTTGGAGAGCAATATCTGTTCTTAACAGTCTGTTTGTACAGACCACAACAAGAGATGAGATCCATTAATGGGAGGATTCCTGGTACCTTTCCCACTGGGAGGATCTATTCATTGTATAGCTAGCAATGCTTCCCTGAGCACCAGAAAATACAGTTCTGAAGGCAGGGGGGAGGGCAGCACCTCCCCTCAAGCATGTCATTTCAAGCACCACCTATGCCAACTACATGCACTGGAAATACCTCCTTGTGGTGCTGCAGAAGCCTTTGTCCTTTACTGGATCATTCTGCTCTGATTTCAGACAAGATTTGTCCATTTATTCCATTTTGAATAACTTGTTTGCTGTGCAGTACCATACTTGCCTTGCTTGTTTTTTGGTGAGATTAGAAATGTAGCCCTTTCAATGAAAGTTGACTTTAATATTGAGAGAGCCCTAAAAGCAGCATAAACTGGAACTACTCCATGACAGCAAGCAGCATGTGGTGTATCTGTGGATCTTCATTTACCGGTTATATTTACAGATTGCACTGAAACTACCAACTCCCTGTCATCCTGTGCACATGTTTTTTTATGGGATGACTTTGGGGACTTTCTGCACAGTCCAGAGGTACAGTTTATGGGTATCATAAGAGTAGTTTCCCATGAGATTGCAATTGTAATACACATACAGAGAGACAGAGGGGGAGAAAAAGCCAACACCACTTTAAATACCTTGCAGTTTTACTGTAGGCAGGCTGCATGTGCTAAATGTGTAAGAAGTCAAGCATGGAATTTGTCATTATCTGTGGCTGAGCAGTTGTTTTCCCTGAGCAGAGCTTGAGGACGTGTGCACCTCAGCCACTTTATACCATCCAGTCAGAACTTCTGCATAAAAACTGAATTATCATTCGTCGGTGTAGCTCATTCTGGGAATTGGTAAAATAAATACTTTTCTTCAGAAAGCCTGAAGAAGAGTTTTGTTTTTCTTCCATCTTCTCGAGAAGATGATTTTCAAGTGGTGACATATGGTTCTAAGGCCACGTTCAGCATCTAACAATAAAACCCAAGTTCTTTTTAGTGGTGGTTCACCAGTTCTGGAGCAAGCTATCGAAGCTGTACTGCTACCAGTGTGCCTTGTGAAGAGCTGATGGTCCTGTGGTTCTCACGAATTAAAAGGCCTAAACACCCCCCTTGTGGGCAAAATCCAGAGTGTCACAGAAGCGATCACAGTTTTGGCCCGTTAAAATAAACGCTTGTTTATGCTTTGAGCAAGTCTGGAAGAGGCTGGAGAGCTTCCATACCCTCAGATACAGATGTGTACATGCAGATGCTAATCTTCCACTGATACATATTCCTACAGCCACCCAGCCTTATTTTCCAAGAAAAAGCATTTATTAGCAATCAAGTCATGGGTGCATTTCACTGAAAGAGAATGGTCATATATTTTGCAATTTTGCATTCAATAACTGTGATATGAGGTACCCCTGGGAACAACAGACAAAGTGGCCAGGGGTTAATTTTTAGATCACGGTGCAAGATTTATCGCAACCACAAATCATCACAAGTTATTTAACATGTTGAAGATTAACTAAATCTATTGAGAGGCTGAGAAAACATTTCAGATGATACAAGTGTTGGATTGCTGACAGGTGTTCCCTTCTCCCACTGAGTTCTATTTTTATTTAGTTTCAGCTAAAAGCCTTCTAGGGTTCCTTGGGGTTTCATTATGTGACAAGAAGAGCATCTGATAAATTGAAAGGCCCAGTGACCCTAATTAACACTTGCTCTTTGTGAACAACTTGGTTATGCCTGTGCCTAACAAGGGGAAGGAATACCTGGCACCTTTGGCAGAGATGCCCCAGTGTTCTCTGAAGGCTCAGCTTGAGGCTTGTTGCCACAGTATCAGTGAGTCAACACAAACCAGTTCTACAGGAAAGCGCAATTTTCTTTACTTTTCTCATTGTTCTTTTACTAATCCTACCTTTCCACTGTGAAAGTCACATTCCTGACATTCCTTTCTTAGGATGCAGGGCCAAGTCTGTCTGCCAGACACCTGCAGTTCTCTCCAGTGGAGGGGGATTATGCTTTAGAGGAGGTTCTGGCTCTTCAGGCCTTTTCACCAACTCCAGCATGTGTCACCTACACTGTTAATGTGAGAAATTGCTCAGAACTGAGATAATGGCAGTGCTTGGACATACTAAGCAAATGGGACATTTGCCAAGATGTTAAGAGTCAGACTGGCAGTTGAGAGATAACAGAATACATATCAGCTCATACTTTCCAGATGCAGAAATATGGCTTGGAAAGGTTTTATCACTGCTTTCAATGCTATGCACTTGAAGGAAAGCAGCTAATTAAACCTCTCACCTGGTGAAGCAGAATTTGTTGCAAAAGCTGTATTGTAGTTCTATGAAAAAAATGTCCTTTGAAAATACCTAATATTTTAGAAGTTGGCATTTCTAAACTCTGCCTTTTCCCTTCTTTGATCTCAAATGTTTGTTTCACTAAACGTGATCAAATAGAAACACTGTTGGAAATCTCTGAGCCGTTGCTTTCAAGTTTTCCGAAGATACAAGCGTGCAGGATTTTGCAGAAAGCCAGGAAACCTTTCACTGTCCCACAGCACGACCAACTCCAGCTGCTGCCCCCTGAGGAAACCTGGGTCATTCAGTGCAGGGCTGGGCTGTACTCAGAGGAGACTCCAGACCCCTCCTGCAGTCCTTCCCTCCTAGCTCCTGGCAGCTGTTGCTTCACAGCTCAGGACACTACCCAGAGCACTCCTCCAACACCCTCCTTAGTAAGTGCTAGAAAAAGACACCACTATCAACCTCCTCTCACAGTCTGTTGCTAAAGGCTGGGCTTACATGGATACTTCCAGCCCTTTCCCAGCAGCCACAACTTCCCTGGCTGCTCTGGCTAAGTTGCTCAGAAATTTTAAGGATGCTCTTTGGAGGAAAGCTCTCGGACTAGGGGGGATTAGAGCCAGGGCTCCCCAGAGAGTACAGCACTCCCAGCACACCTTGCATACACAGAACATTGCAAAATTGATTGCAGGATCATGACCCTGGTTTCTGACATTTCCCATTAAACTGCTTTAATGATCATTCTGCAGTGTCACTGCAAAAGACAGCAAAGGTTATTTGTTGCTCTCTCAACACTGTTCTGTTCTTTCATGAAAGAACACTTCCCTAAACCAACACTTCCAGGAGCACTTGATCTTGCTAAGAGCTGTACACATACCAGGAGGTTCTCTGCCCTGATTGATCTGCATGTAGAAATTTCTCTCCTATTTGAAGTGCAAGCTGGGAAAAAGAAACTGTCTTGAAAACTTTAAACATCAGGCCATGGTTCGAGATTTATTTGGCCCCTATTATGTATGTAGCGTGGGAGATTATTTCAGAGCATTTACCACATGGAAACTTCAGAAAAAAGCATGCTCTTCACTTGATGGACAGCAGCCCTTTGGAAGAGCAGGGATTGTTTCCCCCGTCTCTTTTTTCTTTTTCATCTGGCTTTAAAAGTAGAGTTAGATGGTTTAGCTCACAGTTTGTATTCAAACTGCAGAATAGCCCTGGTGCCACAACCAATGTGACGCAGAGACTGAAAGATCCCCTGAAGAATCTGACTTTCGTGAAAGACCAATTCCGAACGGGTGCTTCCTCCTCGAGCCGCTCACAGACACACAGAACATACTTCACGTACGAATACGAGCCGAGAGTATCTTTGTTTGCAGAGAGTCGCCTTGTTTTTCTTATCTTCAGAACGAGGCGAGGTCATTGCGTCGTTCACATCGCTCAGAAAT
>NW_016690253.1:1633691-1713469 GCF_001604755.1 Lepidothrix coronata | reverse complement strand
GAGGGAGCAGCGGGCGGGGGCCGAGGGAGCAGCGGGCGGGGGCCGAGGGAGGCGGGCGGGGGCCGGTGCGGGGCCGCGGCGGCACATTCCGGGCAGGCGCAGTGCGCGAAGGCTCAGGCGCTCCGAGCCCATGGAGGCGGCGGGGCCGCTCCCCGCGCCGGGCCCCGCGGCGGGGCCGCAGCCGGGGGCCGAGGAGATCGACATGTCCCTGGGTAGGTGCGGGGGGCGCGGGGGGCCCTGCCCGGGCCGGGCTGAGGGAGCTCGGGGGATGGGGGGGCTCCGTGCGGGGACGCGGCGGGTGGGTCTGTGCGGGATGGGGCGGGGCGGGGCGGGCAGAGGCCGCTGTTCGCTGCCCGCGTCCCCCTGCCCGGATGGCCCCGGGCAGGACGGAGAAGGTGTGTGCGGGATCCCCGCGAACCCCTCTCCGGGCTGTGCTGGCAGCAGCCCCGTAACTCGGGGGACGGAGCGGGCCGGGAGGGGCTCCCGCAAAGCAGCCCCCGGTGGCGGGAGGAGAGGAGCCATGTCCTCGCGGAGCCGCTATTTATAGCTGCTCGCTCCGATGCTCGCCATTCCTTTGGCACCGGGAATGTGAACTGTGCATAAACAACCGCCCTGTCATGAACTCCCGAGGCCTGGATTCTGACGCATGGACGAGAGATCTTGGTGGATTATCGTGTTGGCGTTCTCTGCTGTGGGAGGAAAGTCCACCAGCACCTTTTGCTGTTGGGTCAGCTTCCTAACTGAAACCTTGTGTCATTTCTTCCCAGCAACGAGCCATTTGTCAGGAACAGCAGAACATTTTCCACTGCAAACTCAAACTGATCCCTTGGCTGATGCACCCGTGTTTTAATGGTTCTGTGAAGAGTTACAGTAACAGTGGTTCCCTCATTTTTGGTTTATTTTTCTCCCCTGGTATTGCACACCCTTTTTCTTTTTGCTAATAATTTTTTTTTAACAAAAAATTTTGTGATGGTCCCTTTGCTTTTGCTCTCCCTTAGTGCTTCCCTTGGTCAGACCTCCTGTGGTCCAAATCCATATTCCATCCAGAATACAGCTTACTCAGGGTAGAAGAGAGAACTGAAAGGCAAGAGCCCTGATGAAGAACTTTTTCTGACAGGTGCTTTTTCCGTGCTTTCAGATACATTTGGCCTTACTGGAGTTAGCAGTCCCAAAAAACTGCAGGAGTTGCTCTAAAGCTGCCCTGATAGATCTAATTCTGCCTCGAGGTGTAGGTGTACCATAAATGACCTCTCAGGACCCCTTCCAGCCTTTCATAGTACTCCATTACATCGCTCTGTTAACTCCATCATATTCATGGCCACAAAAGGCAGGGTAACAACTCATACCTAAACAAAAAAAATACACTGAAAGGTGACAGACCAGGCACCTGAGCTTTCAGCTCCTCTTGGCTCCCAGCAAGCTCATCCTCATGCTGTGACAGCCCACCCTTGGGTGCCTGGGGTCACCTCCCTGCAGAGTGTGCTGGGCTGCTGTTGATGTGCTTCAGATTAGCCTGTGCCCCAAATCACACATGTCCTAAAGGCACACTTAGCTGAGAACATTAGTGCATTCATCCTAAGAGCATGGCCTGGCCTCCCCCAGCCTGCTCTCTTCCCGGCAGACTTGAGAGAGAAATCATAAAAGCAGTCACACAGCCTATTCTTACTTCTGCTTTCATTCCTTTTCCTTGGGCTTTGTATCCATTTGGACATGGGAGTTCCTTGATAGAAAATGACAAGGGACAAGTGCTGGGGGTGTGATGGTTCATGGTAAGCACCCACTGAAAGCTAATGGCACTTCTGTCCTTCCACTCCACTGATACATTAAGGAGCTGGAGTAGCCACTCTGGGCCTGTTTTTGGACACTTCATTCCTTGCTAATTTGTTAAAACATTCAGCTTGGAGCTTCACAGATGTGACTTTATTACTTGCTAAGTATTTTCTGGAAGGTTTGAGGTTAAAAGAAGAAATTGTTGGAAAGTAGGAGTTAATGAAGAGGTGATGTTCCACTTTTGCCTTGCCTTTTCATCAGAACAGCTTGAATTAAGAAGAACCCCTTGATTTCAGACCACCTCACTGAGAGCTCTGTCCTGCCTGTGGTGGGGATGTGCTGGATGGTAGCACATTTTTAAATCATTTGCTATACTCTAATCTCCAGCCTGCAAAGGCTGAGTAAATTGATCCTATACTTTCTAAGCTAAGCTTAATCTTTTATTGTCTGGCCGGTGTAGCTCACAGAGCAGCGAGCTCCGTTTTTAGCACGGACAATTGCAAGCACCAAAAGAGGGAATCCCTGTTTGTAGAAAGTGCAGGTTCTATGGAATTCTCCTCTGTCATTTCATTCTAGATGACATCATCAAGCGCCACAGGAAAGAGCAAACAGATTCCAGCACCTCAGGCGACAGCAGGAGCCAGCAGGTCAAGAACAGGAGTTCAGCCTTCGGGTACGGGCGGCCCCCCCGTTACGGTGCCTGGAAGCAGAGGAATTTGCAAGGTAGATGGGCACTTGAGATGGCAGAGCCCTGCCAGGCTGAAAAATGCACTTTTGCGACAAAATACAGCTCTTAAATCCTTCTATCTAATTTTTGTGCACGCATAAGATGTGCTCGGGCTCTGATTAGCTTTTCTCTCTGCAACAATGGAATATCAGGGCCCTTTCAGAGCATAATTCATCCATTTCTCTCCCTTCCACTCTCTCGTGAATTGCTAATTTAAAGTGACTTAATATCTATTCTCTATTCCCCCTGGCTTTGCATATTTTAATTATGCCTCTTCCTAATCCTCATTTTCCCAGAGCAGACTTAAATTACCCAAATTACCCCTTCAGTAAGTGTATTTGATAGCTCAGTTATTGGAGCTAAATTGTCACTTTTGCCAAGCATGGTGAGTTTTTTTTATAATACTGAGTGATCACACACTTTGTTTTGTTCCACTAGTTTTTACCTACAAACCCAGAGTGATCTGCTGCATGAAATGCCATCTCTTATCATTTTTTTTAATTACTGCTAAATCCCTTCCTTGAAGATTTTAATGACATTTTGCAGCAATGTCTTTGAAATCTTATATTGGAGTGCCAATGGCACATCAGGACAGTGGGATTTCTGGGAGCAATCCTGCTTGTCTCTGATCTTCCTCCCACCCTCACGTTTTTGGTTTCCCTCACATATTGCCTTACCAAGGATCGTTCCAGTTCAAAACAGAATGATGATAATTGCCCTTTGCAAATTGATTTTTTCTGTCAAACACAGGCTTTGATATTCTTCCCCACTCAAGTGACTCCTGCATCCAGAATCAAATAAATCAAACAAATTTTTTTTTCCTTATTCGTTAGATGGGAGAACTTCTGTTCCTTTATAGAATTATTTCTGCTAGTTTTAGTGTTTCATGGGTTTTCACTGAGTCTGAATTCAGCCCTGCCAAGAGCAGAGACCCACCATGCTGGGTCAGTGGTGCTGATGTCAGTAGCAATTTGGGGAAACTTGGCACGACTGGAAATTCAGCCCATAATTCTTCAGGGGCTCAGTTCACTTCAGTCCCTGCTGAAATGCAGTCCCTCCTGGGCTGAGATGAGATAACCATTATCAAAATGACAATCAGAGGAGCCCAGCACTGTAATGACAGGAGGGAGAAGAGTATTATGCTGATTAAACCAGCAAGCAAAGTGCTGTTATACCTCCTGGAATATGGATTAAACCATCTCCCCAGTGGGGAAAAGATGATTTTTAATGACAGGAAATTTGAATTTCAAATCTCCTTGGAAAAAGAGTCAGCCATCCATAGGGACTTCTCCCCAGACTGGACTGGCTGAGCAGAGGTGCCTCTTGGCCAACCCAGTTGTGTTCAGCACCAAGCTCTGAGTGTGCACCCAATCATGGGGGTTGGGAGGGGGTTCTTCCCCAGCTACTGATGCTGTGGGGTTTTATTCAAATGTTCTTTCATTATTAAATACCTACCAGCCTTTTTGCAGAGATGGAGCCTCCTGTGTGTCACACTTTGGGACACACATGGCAGACTGAGGCCTTGATCCCCAGCTGATGTACACAGGGTTCCCCTCAGAGGCTGATGGCTCTGTCATGAGTTATTTATGTTGGCTGAGGGTGCCTGAATGCACTGCTGAGCAGAGGCTCTCTAATAGGAACAGACTGACAGGGGCACGATCTTCTAGTCAGGGCTGCCTTCTGCAGCAGTCCCTCCCATTGCCCTGATGGAATACCCAGGAAAGGCAGCTGAGCTCAGTCTCTGGCTGTGGAGGATATGCCCTCTGCAGGGTGCAGGAGAGCTGTGTTGCAAGGCTTGGTGGCCTGCAGGAGAGCAGTCTGGCAAATAGGCAAGAGAGAGGGGCAAGCCCAGGGTGGTGGTTGAAGAGAACAGGGCAAAAACAAACTGGGGGGACAGAAGCAGGAAGAAACATCAAAGGACAGTTAAGCACAGCAAGTCCATATCTGGTCAAAAAGAAACAGTTTGCCAAAATTCAGTGTTTGTCAAGAGAGGAACATTTACAGACCTGCACTTCTTCTGCAGAGGAAATAACTACTGGCCCCACGGAGCTTGTGAGCCTCTTTGCATTTGTGTGTGTTCTTAAAGCATCTCCAGCCATAGAGCACAAAGCACCCCAACATGCTGTTTGGGAGCTGCTTCCTGTGGGCATGCCCTGGTGCCCTTCTGTTCTAGAACCTGTGCAGCTCAGGTCATCTTTACCTGTGTTCCAGTGTAAGCAGCTCACACTGGTACCGGCCGGTGTTACACCCTGGGGCTGGAGCCTTCATTCCTCACTGTGGTGGTGGCCCTTGGCAGCACTGCCTCAGGACACTTCATTTCTAATTGCTCCAAGTCAGTATAAACTGCTGTGATGTAGCAATGAGTAGTGTAAGATCAATACCTGCAGCCAACTGCTCTGTGGTCTGTGCCAGTGAGGTTCTGCCCTATGGTCCAGGATTTGAGTGCGCTCTCGCTGCCCTCTGCCCTGCACAGCTTTGTGCCTGATTTATTCACCCCTGAGTACGTGTGCATGTCTCACCAGTGTAGTGACTGCTGGGGGGAAAGAGCTAAAAACGGAAGGTTTGCAAACCAAGCTCCCTGCCTTGGTACAGAGAAGATCAAAACGCAGCATGGTGGTAAACTCTGCATGCAAAAAACCCTGGATGAACTGTGTGAACCTGTCATGATCTAATATTGGGCCAAACTTAACTCTGCTCACGTGCCTCTGCCCAGGTGTTGCTTCAGGAACCTGCTGATCCCACTGGTTAGCGAGGTAATGGAAATAAATTCCCTCTCTGCATTTTAGCTGTGATGTTTGTGGTTGTTCTGGCTGCCCCCCTGCGTCAGCTCACACAGCGACTCAGAAACTTTCTATTTCGTTATGACTACAGAAATTCATCCTGTGGAGTGATTAGGCTTGAAAGCACTGTGCCTTGGTCTGACAGAGTGCTTTCTTCTCACTCACCAAAATGCTTCAGCACACTTCAAAATCACCAACAGGGTTAAGGGGAAAGGTTAAATGGAGATGGACAGTGGGTGTGTATGGATTGTACCACTACGTAAAACAGCAGCAGCAGGTGTCCTCTGCAATAGGTGCAGTAAGGATATGTCAAGCTAAAAGGAAATAAATATATATATGCATAAAAATCATGGTTCAGTCTTCACTTACCAGGTGCTATAATGTGGGCACTCAGAGCTATTCCAGGCTGCTGTGGGGTTGGCTCCCGGATGCTCGAGTCACTTGTGTATCTGTATCAAAAGGCCTTTTCTGTTTCATAGTTAATTCACAGCAAAGTGAGCTCTGACAACAGATTGACAGGTCTCCTGATGTGGGTGTTCCTGCCTTTATGAAGAATCAAAATTGTGGAAAGCTTTTCTCTTGTCTTCTCTGTTCTTTCACATCAAATAATGTGTATGTCAGTCCTACACAGAATAAGAATGTTAGGGAGACATTGGAAAGGTTAATTATTTAATACTTTTTGGAATGAATTAATGTGATTCTTGCACCACTATTTGTATAAATACCCCTGTGTCGTATTAAGTTAACCTTGTAATCCATTTGCAAAACTGTAATCATAAATCAAATTTTGAAAGACACTAAAATAAGAGGTTTTTTGTTTGTTTGTTTGTTTGTTTTTTTGTAGGACCTAACCGTTTCAGAAGAGGGTTTGGACAGCAACAATACAATAGGAGACAATTCAGGAATACTTTGCCTGGTCGCAAGAGAAGAGCAGCTGCTGCCTTCAATGGAGTGAGCCCTTTAAATCGCCAGGCATCAGCTCAGGAGGTAGGGGAATAAGGAAAGGACAGCTTTTCACAAATGTCATGTAGAAATCTGCTTGATTTTGCGAACCTGGATCACCCCAAAGAACAATTTACATAAAAAGGTACAGGCACCATCTTTTATATGCCTGTGCACAGCATTTGTATGCATAGATGAGTGCAGACATACATGCATATGGAATAGCAATCTTCCAGTTGGTTTTATAAGCTTCTGACTTGGCATAATTTTACTGATCAGTTCCCCTGGGTTTTGCAAAAAAAAGGTTTTTCTTTGAAAGTGTCTTTAAAAGATTTAAAAATATTTCCATAAAAATGAATTCCACAGGATCTCATCTTACTGTTATTGTTTAAAGGAGGTGTATTAAGATCTGTTATTTTTTCTCCACCCAGAGTATTTTCCAAGCTCCTGTGAAGTAAAAGGAAAGACACTTGGTCACCTGTCAGGTGACTTTGGTTCAGAGACACACTTTCCATTAGCAAGTGGGCAATCCCCACAATGATTCCTGTGGCAGATAGGCCTCCTGAGAGGCAATTGGTTTCTTCTGCACTTATGGAAGTCCACTCCATTAGCAGGTCATGGGTGCTCAGTAAGCTTTTCAAAAAACCCAAGTGCTGAACATGATGGCACATTTAGTGACTGTGCCTGGGGGTATAAATGAGAGAGCCCTAACTAAGCAGGCATGTGTGAGGAGTGTGGTTATTCCTGAAAATAAAGACCACGATGACTCAGATATTGAGCGTGGCTGGGTATTTACAGAAAGTAATAAGCAGTTGCTAGGAGGCATAATTCTACAGTAGCTTCCACTTTGCAGAAATAAACCAAAGGGGAAGAATATGGAATCACAACTGAGCAGATAGTAAGAGTGATGGTGGTTGTTCCAGAGAAATAAATGGGCTAGAGCCTGGGGCAGTTTGTGTTGAAAGTGCAGGAGGACAGACACTGCTGAGGGGTCTTCTGATGTGCCTCATGCTTCAGGGCTTGGCCTAAACAAGAAAGAGGTGATGACCAAAAGGAAACCTGAGCATGGCTCTAATGCTCAGCTTCTGTCAGATTTGCTCTCCATGGACTGATTTTTTTGGTGGTTTTTTTTTAATTTCTACACCATTAGAAGGAAACACTCTTCCTGGGACTTTCATGCTCAGGAACAAGGCACGCAGACTGAGTGTGCTGAGTCAGG
The DNA here is from genome assembly GCF_001604755.1 of Lepidothrix coronata. Taxonomy (NCBI): domain Eukaryota; kingdom Metazoa; phylum Chordata; class Aves; order Passeriformes; family Pipridae; genus Lepidothrix; species Lepidothrix coronata. Next base: position 1,706,031 of record NW_016690253.1, on the reverse strand, counting down.
CAGCAGCAGTCTGTGGAGAGAGGACAGTTGGGGGCTGTCACTTGCCCTCACTCCCTGTTCATGCAGTGAAACTGTGGCACGGGTGGCAACTGCTGAGCTCTCACCAATCTTTCAGGGCAACAAGAACAGCAATGCTTTTGCCAAAAGCAGCAGCGGGCAGCAGAAGGACCAGGCACAGCCATCTCCAGGCCCCAAGAGATTCAGAGCAGATGCTGCCAGCACCCAGACCCCAGGGAAAAGGTAAAAATCTTTGGTAACACTGGGTTTGTCTCCTTTTTAGCAATTCCCCCTGCAGCTCATAGGGTTCTGCTCTTGCTGTGTGTGTGAGCTGGGAGTGGCTACAGCCATGTGCTTGTGCAGCATGAGAAAAATTCCCCTGGAAAGCACCTGGAAAGAAAACAGTGAAAAAAGTTAACAGTTCATAGCTAATAATGCAGATATCAGATCTGTCGTTTCATTTTAGGAAGCACGGAAAATGAGACCTTAGTATTTTTATTGAACTTTTCCTCTGTCGCTTTAGGGAACACTTTTGAAGGGTGAAATAGCTTTTATTTTCATAAAGGCAGGAAATACAGATTCCGGTCATAAGGGATAGGCAGAGAGAGGACGTCTGTCCCAGTGAAGGGCTGCAGGAGCAGACTGCCCAGGAGCTGCAAGGAAGGCAGGCACTGCCTTGGTGCCTGTCTCATCAGGATCCTTGTGTTCTCCGAGCTGGAAGGGAAGCTCCTTGCAATCCTGTCTTTCTCTGCTCTGAGCAGAGTAGGAACTGAAGGACATCCAGAGGTCCCTTCTGACCTGATTTTTTTCTACTATTTTCTTCCATGTTTTTTTTTATTTTATTTTTAATGGGCAGAGTTCAGAACACACAAGCTGTTGTCTCATTTGAGCAGAAAATCAAGTTCCTCCGAAATCCTTCGCTGGCAGAAAAGCCCGTTGGGCTGAACTGGGTAACACACAGCCTGATTTGCTTCTTATGCTGCTTTTTAAGACCAGCTTGGGTTAGGTATTTTGGCATTAAACTTTAGGAGAGGCCTGGCATCATCTTCACCTCTGTCCTTTTGTCTCTGCTTTACCATCAGGCCTTTCCGGCTAAACAGGGGACCAGCGTTCCAGCAGAAGCGGGCGCAGCAGTGGTTCTCCAAAGCCCGCTTCCAGAGAGGGGTCAGTATCCAGACATTTCTTCTGCAGCCTGCTGGGAGTGGCAAACCTTCAGTTCTACCAACCCAGCTGTATCTTTTCTTCCAAAAGTAAATAGAGATGGATTGCTTAAATTGCATGTATTGCTAGGAAAGTATTTGCAGGACAGGCGATTTTTAATGCAGCTTAATATTCTGGCAGCTGGAAAGTAAAATCCTGGGAGGGTGATAAAAAAGAAACCTTGTGGTTTATAGAGCAACACAAACAGGGCAAAGTAAAGCCACCCCATACAGATCACTGTGACAGCAGGAAACCCCAAATTAGCAAGTTTCTTGACAACTTGCAAGGAAGGAGCTCTTCAGATACACCAAATGAAATCCTGGAAAAGAAGTAATTGTTTCTGAGAGCTAATTCTTTAAGTAATTTTTTTAAAAATATATTTCACAGCAGATGGATGCTCAAGGAGAAGGGAAACCGCCAAGGATGAGAAGGTAATTGGTGAACAAAGGGACAATGCAAACGCGACCTGCTCTTTCACGATTGAAGCTGGATAAATCTCCCTGTCTCGGCAGGTGGCAAGTGAAACCCAGCCCGGGAGCAATTCTGACGGTTTCTGTGGTTAATCCCCAGGCGGGCCAGAGCAGCGGGTAAGTAAATGAGGTGATTTGTTAGGGTGGGAGCCCTACAAAAGCCATTGCAAATTCCCCTTAGGTTTATTGCAGCTTCACGTCTATAACGAGTGTATAATGGTTCAAACTCAAAATGGTTAGCAAATGATGTCTGGTTCCCTTCCCGGCATATCTGAAGGAGATAAAGATCTCCTGTATTTACCTGTAATTACACGGTAATCTGTAATTACCACGCCTCTCCTTTGTTATGCAGAGTGAGGAGAAATGGAAGCCCTGGAGCGCATGGGAGGTGTCAGGCTGGCTATGCTCCTTGTGAGGTGTCAGGGAAACGCTGTGTAAAAGGAGCACAGAAGCTGGAAGGAACAGATTCAGGGCTGAGCTGGTGCAGCTGCAGGACCCAGTAGCCAGCTGAGGGCAGAGAGAAGGGTGGGTGAATGCACTGTCCTGAGCACAGAGAGCACCCCATGATAGCCTGGATGTGACACAGTCCCCAGTGCTGGAGCTCTGCCTGCACAGCAGCTCTTCTGGCAGCCTTTTGACTCTGCCAGGGGTCAGACATGCCGTGGGACCACGTATGGGGCGTGCAGGTGTCTCCTTCACTCCATGCTGGTTTGCAGAGCAGAGGGAGCGAGCTGCCTTCACTTCCTGAGTGACTGCGGATCTGTGCTTTCCCCAGGCCTGGATCCAAGCGCCCGTTCCTGCGAAGCCAGAGACCCCCAGCACGGGTGACCAAGCCCCAGCCCAAGGGGGTGATGCTGAGATTCAACTTCCGTGCCATGGCCAACCAGGTAGAGGATTGTCGACGGCACAGGCGGCACCTGGCACCCTGCAGCAGCCCTGCCACTAAGCTGTTAACACCACGCTCAGGTTTCTGGGGCTGCCAGCTGGGTTTGTCTAACATGGCCCAGGAGGAGAGTCCTGTAGCCGTGTTGGCCAGGTTGTTGGCAAAAATGAAGGCACTTGAGAAGACTGTTGAGCAACTACAGACTCAGCCCAATTGTTCCCATTCTGTTGGCCTGTCTTGCAAGGCCTGTCCGTGTGCTTGCTCGGAGCGGGGAGATCCTGCTGGTGGGTGATCCTGGCCAGGGGGGACTGTTTCAGTGTCGGTGCTCCCCGTTCCTCAGAGACACGTGGCACTTCTGGGCTTTGCTCGCTCTTTGCTTTGGTGACCTTCTCGGTGCCCCATTTCACACTGAAGTATGGTCCAAGAGCCCTGGGGCAGCTGAGAAATCCTGCTCCACCTTCTTCATTGCCGGCGTTTCTTGTCTGGACGGTTTGGTTTTCCCTGATGCCTTGTGCTCCAATGCCATCTGCTTGCTCCTGTTCTGGCCGAGGACGCCCGGTGTCTTGGGGCTGGGAGCTGCTTGGAGGTTTTCCAGCCGCACACAGTCTGTCGAGCTCCTTGTCTCTGTGTGCTGCGTGGTTTAATTGACTAACCAGCTGTGAAACACCATCCTGACTGATGGGCTCTAATCAATACCCCGCTACAAGTTGGGCTGTGCTTTGCCACCAGACGTGGGACTGACTCGCTCTCCCTTTCCCCTGCAGACCAGCCTGACGCTGGATGAGAGGTTCTCTGGTCTGAGGAATAAGAGGCGCTTTACAGCAGCCAGGAGCGCCGGACGGACGGTCACCATGCCCTAGGACAGCGTGCTCGTCACAGGGACTGCCCCCAACAGTCCAGGCCCTGGCAGGGGCTCAATAAAAGTCGCTAGATTCCCTTTGAGATAGCTGATTTGGCAATGTGCTGTCTCCTTCCTTACACCCACAGTGAATGAGCGATGGAGGGCAGGGACAAGGCAGGATGAGAGTTGGGGCCGGAGCACAGAGCAGGTGGGACATGAGTGGGATGATGGAGGTGTATGAGCGGAGGTGGATTTGCTGGGAGAGCTCTGCTGGGGAGCCATAGGGCTGGCACTATCCCTGTCTTCCTGCCAGGGCACCCTGTGCTGACCAGGGTGACTCTTGCAAGTGGGAGGGGGTGCCAGTTCCAGGCCATAGCCATGGAACCTTCCCTGTGTTGTCCCATGGGTGGGACAGGGTTGAGGATGCCGTGCCTGCCCACATGGGAAACAGAGCAGAGCATGTGTGGATCTGAGGGATGTGGCCCAGCAGTGGCACCAGTGGGGATGCTCCAGCTGCCTGCAATCCCCAGTGTCCACCCAACTGCCCAGTTTGTTGTGCTTGCAGGCATCCCTGCCCAGTGTTTGCAGTGTAAGACCCTCCACCCTGAAAACGTCTCGCTTCGCCCTGACAGTCAGGCCTGAGCACCTTGCGTTTCTCTGTGGGTTGCTGTGCTGCTCTGACTGCTGCTGCTGGCCCAGTTGTGGGGACGGGGTGAGGTGTGCCGTGCCTGCTGCTGGAGTGACTGTCCTCAGTATGGAGCACAGACAGACTGCCCCAGCCTAAATTAGGTTTTCCAGCGCTGCAGTCATTCTGCATTAGGGTTTTTGTAGTTGCAGCTCCACCCATGCTCAAAGCACTGGCATAATCAAACGAGCAGCAGCACTCTGATGAACTATGAGATATTAATGAACTGGGTTTAGACATTTGTTAACAGAGCCCTGCACCAACCCTGAGTAATTGATCCATTCTCCACCCACTGCTGGAACCCAGCACTGAAAGCGCTGGACACAGCCTGTTACTGGGCTCTAAGCTGTACTTGTGAAAGGAAATATTTGATAGACTGCATTACATTTTACACTGAGCATCTTTAACAAGAGACTGGACTTGGCATTGGTTTTACAGGAATGTGTGAAATGTTGTTAGTTGACAAAGCAGTGATGTACAAGTCCAGTGCACTGAATAAAAACTAACTTGTCAAATGTCACCTGCAGTTATTTCCCTTCCTTCAACAGGCTTTTGGTGCAAGTTCAGCCTCTCAAGAGTGACACTGCAGGGCACAGTATGTGCAGCTGCATGGGTTAGTGCTTTGGGGGAAGCTGTGGTCCCCATCAGTGCCCACAAACAGGCACTGCCACCAGTGGGGCACTGGCCTGGCCATGCAGGCACTTTGCTCCTTGCAAACCTGGCTCCAAAGCACTTTCAAGTGTTCAATACATATTTTCTAAAATCTTCGCTGTGATCTCTTTTGCTTTGAACATTATTGGCAAAATTATCAGAGTCGTCCTGGCTCCAGGTGTGCTCAAAACAAAACAAATGCAGCCCGACTGCCAGGTTAATGAACTCTGGAGGAGATCTCACCCCTGCATGCAAACAGTCTGTGTGTTGTGGAAGATGACAAGAAACACAGTCACAAATGGCAGTATCCCCGATTGCAGTTGCCTCTTGACTATAAATATGGCCAAAAGTTGGTAGACTCGTTAGGAAAACCTGAGCACTTGTTCAACCAAGTTGTAAAGGGCTGGAGCAGTTCAGTCCTCAAAGAACAGCTGAGGGTTCAGCTGTTCAGAGCACACCCTGATTCTATTCTCTGAAGAGATATTTTTCAACAATCTGCACCTTACAATTTTTTAAGCACTCCTTAAATTAAAATTGAGGGCTTAAATGATAAAAACTATACTTTTTTCCTAGTTTGATTCCCCTGCAGGGCTGGGTGACTTTGCACGCAGCAGAAGACAAAACAGGCTTTTCACTGAATTTGTAAGCAGCCAAATGTGTACTAATCACACTAAAAACACACTGGGAGAGGGCACAGTGTCAGGCATAAAACACCTCTTTCTGCCACGATACTAAACCCACAGAATAATTGTCTCCAACAGAATTATCCGTGTTGTCGTGCACAGGGTGAGCTGTGCAGGGGGCCTGGAGAGGATGACAGTGACATTAGTGGCAGAGTTCAGCTGCCTCCTCAGCCATCTCCAGGGATACATGGCCTGTGTTCACCTCATGCCTGACAGGTGTCCCAGCATTCCCTGCCTGGGCAGTGCCAGCTGCTGGCCCAGCTCCCTGCTGGGATGGCTCTGTGCAGGCTGGGGGGCAGCTCGGGGGCTTCTGCTGTATGTCAGGCCAGCCAGAGCCATCTCCAGAGTAACAGTCCGTGCACCTGATCGTCTCACACTCTTCATGTGCCCTCCCTCCTTTTGGTCTAATGGCTGGTTTTGTGGTCTGGGATCTTCTAACACCTTGTTTTCCTTCTCCATGTCCACGTGGGCAGCCCATTATCTGCTCCTCCAGCTTGGTCCAGCCTTGGGACCCTCCAGGGTCTCAACCCTTACTGAAAGTATCCAGTCTTTCCATGTCAGGGGTGATGAAGGGGCAAACAGGAATCCTCTCCTAAAGGAATGAATGTAATTCTTAAATGATTGTTAAGAAATTTAACTGTGGTAATTCCCAAATAAGCCACGAGATGGCAAGTTATGATTGCATTAGGCACCTCGTACTCCTCTCACAACAGCAACGAGGCAGTCAACAGGAAAAGTTAAATTACAATCACTGGGATGGGAAAGGTACGTTTACAGGAACCATTTATGAAATCTAATGTTCCTTTTCTCTGCCTTTAAACTTGCTGGGATTCTCTGACATACAAAGGACTATTTTCCTCAGTAGTTTCTGGTTTGTTTGTTTGTTTGTTTTAAATAACAAAAATAAAGAGAATCGAGAGCATTTTCTCTGTTTCTTAAATATATTCTAAATAGTTTGGAAATAATGATTAAAGTAAAAAGTAATGAACCTGTGTTTATTTTTTCTTTTTGTGGGAGGACACGAGGACCCATGAGTCAAAAGCTGGAGATTAGTGATAATATTCAAGAGTAGGAATACAAGAATATTCCCACCTGTCCATTGCCATTCCTTGTCCGATTCTTATACCATCATTCATGCCAGTGGAGGAAATCTCTTCAGCTTTGGCCAATTCTGCAATGATGACTCAGCAGATAAAATGCTTTAGAATTTAAAAGATAAATTCCCTATAAAGACGTGATGTAATATAATTACTGAATAAAGACAATTTTTATAAATTCTGTAAGACTGATATTTTAACAGGAAATGGGCTAGATTCTACACCTAAGCCAAGTCTTGATCAAAACAGTTAAAGTCAATTTAACAAACAATGTCAAGGCAATTTATCAAGCCAAAACTGCTTGGTAGAGATGTGTATAGAAAAGAAAAAAAAAAAGAAAAGAAAAGAAAAGAAAAACAAAGAAAAGAAAAGAAAAGTTGATTTAAAAGTTTTTCTACAAAAAGATCTTCTTTCAGCAGGTGGAATTTGGGGCAGAATTATCAGAAGTTCTTAGTTTACACCCCCCCACCCCCACCCCCCGCTGCAAAACACTTCTAGCTTTCCAAAATTGTCTTCTGATTCTTTTGTTCCACAAGAAATACTGTGGAAAAAGGTAAGTGCTACATGCTTCTTTAATAAAACAGAACAAATGGCCTCTGTTGTATGAGCACATAATTTAAAAATTATGGTCCTGAATTCCTTTGTTTAAAAGTAAAGCTAAAGGAAAGAAACCTTTCCAACAGTCTGAGAAAGGAAACAATATCCTTTCAGCCTAAAGACACCCTTTGAATGTCTGACTATGGAGAAAAATCCCTTTTGGAAGATGAAGTCTTTCTGCCATTCTGGTTGCAAAGAAACACACTAGCTAATGTTTTTCGTTTCTTGTCCTAAAAGTTTATTTGTTTGTGTGATACTGTTAAAAACTGATGGAGAGAGGTGGTGATAGATGCTAATCAACCACTGCAATGTCCTGCATGAAATACATCCAAACTAAGTGCTTTGCTACCACATGGATGCTAAAACAGGTGCAGTTACTGTCCCTGCTGAGGTGATAGTCTGACTCAGATCACTGACTTACTATTTATTTGCTTTTTCACATTACAAAAACCCTATTTTGTGGCACTGCTTGTGGTTTCAAGACAAGCCAAATCCTTCACCCGTGGAATGGAAGCAGCTGTACTGTTCTGTTTCAAAGATGTGCAAATACCACTGCTGAAAGGTGAGGAAAGGGAGGAGAGAATATGTGTGAAAACATGGAAGGAGCCAGTGTCCAGGTTAGGAATCAAGAGTGAAACCCTGGTTACATTAAAGCCTAAGGGAATTCTGCCTTCAATTCTATGGCTTTCCAGATCTCCTTTGCCTGTAGTGTGATTGTCCTCTCTCAAAGTTCATCCCTGCCCATGTTTGCTACTTTCTCCTCAGGTAAAATCTTCACACTTCATCTTGTCTGTTAGGATTCATTAGCATTTAACAACGAGAAATCCCCTCAAACTGCTGGAACCAAGCTCCTCTAGCAAGGAATAACATTTTCTACACTCTGTGAATTTGAGTGGCAGACAGTATCACAGTACAGTGCATCTATTCGTGAACATTTACATCATTTATATCCAACCCTTCATCTTTCAGCAGCAGTTAACTGACTCCGTGACTAAACAGCAATGCAAAACCTCTGTGACAGTGACAAGTGGTGATAACCAGCCTGCTGACAGCCTTGTCCACGTGCACTGCTGTGCTTGTTTAAAGAACATCATGAGCAATACAACATCTTCAATACAGCCTCATTGCTGCTGGCTTATCTCAGGTAGACCTTGAAGGTCAAAGAGAAGGTAGCTCTGTTTTTGGAATAATAGGGGTGTCTCTCTGGTTTTATTCAAGTCCACGATAACTGTCAAATCAACTTCAACAGAACCAGGATTTTATTAAGGGCTTCACTGCAAATGTTTTAAAACATCAGATACTCACAGGAAGTTGAGCTGTTGGGGGTGTGTCTTGTTTCCTGTGAAAAGACAGGATGAATTAGGAGAGTATGTGCTCTAAATTGCTAGAAAAGATGAAATTATATACTTGTTCATCGTTTGCCAGCTCCTTGCTTCCTTGTATCCTGGTTTCTCTTTACAGCATGAACTGCTTCACTTTTGTGTGTTTGTGTACATGTACATTCATAGAAATCAACATACACAAGGCTTTTTTTTCACAGAGATCTGAAAAAGGTTGGGTTCAGTTAACAAATTCTCTCTGCTCAAACACTGCTCTGAAGTGTGCTAGAAACCAGCTTTGATCCTGACAACTGCCAGGACAGTAGGGAAAACCCAGTCCAAAGGGAATAAAGCTACCTGTGGTGTGCTCTTCCAAAACCCTGGTCCAACATCAACCTTAGCAAGGGGATTCTTCCCTCAAATATTTGGTGTATATATGACAAACACTAGGAACTCCCATCTCACCCTGTAAGTACAGCCTTGGCTGGAGTATTTGCTGCCTTTTCTGTTGTCACCATAAAGGATAAACTCTGCCAAAAGTAGCAGGTCCACTTCTCACTGGATGTGTGCTGGGCTCAAGTTAATGTAGGACTTGAGTTGGCTAAGAGGGTTTATATGTACTTAATGTGCACATCTATTACCCTTTTGTTTTAAGATGTGTGAAAATTATTCAGGGACTAATATTAAAAATAAGACAATCGTGATTAATTTTCCACAATGATCTATTTGGCTTATATTACTTGAATCAAATATGGGGTTCAAGCTTCACTTGCCTGTGCTTGCTTGAAAACAAATAAAGTCAAGTGCGGTTTACTGTCAAAGCCGTCTACATATGAAACAAAATCAGCAGGAAGAAAAAGGTCTGAATCATTATTATCTGGAAAATGTCAGAAAATAAGTGGAGCACAGCTGTCTGAACAATAAACAGATGGCTAGCAAGAATGGGATTATTTATCAATAAACTGATAAGGAACTACAATGAGGGCTGAGGCTCTACTTATGCCCAGTTTTACAAAAAGGATTCACACTCTGCAATTAATTCAACAAATAAGTAAGCATATGATTTTTTGGCTTAAACCAACTTATTATTCTCTTCTTAAAATAAAATCAATGGAAAAATTTTAATAAAGTCTGATTTCTTAGGCTATATTCATACCAGCGTTGAAAATGCAATTCATTATTTATTATCATAAAAACCAAATAAGCTGGAAACCTCTGTGAGATAAGAATAGGAATTACAAAAATAAAGCTGAAGTTTATATTACATGTGCATTGAAAGTCAAGAACATATCATGACAGATTTATATATAAAGAAAATTACTCCTATATCCTACTCAGTGATTACAATGAGAAAGGTAAAACATGTCTGACAACTTATTGCCTTATAAAGATGTTTTATATTTAAAATACTCCATACTCTTCCCATTTTTGCATTATTCATTAGTAGTTCAATTTAGTTACAAGAAACAAAAACTTAATTTTTATGTACAGATAGCATTACATTAACTGTAGTTACATTTAAGCCTCCTGTAATTAAAGACATTTAATCCCAAATGCTAAGAAAAAGCCTCTGGAGACCATTAACTTGAAAATTTGTTTACAACTTTTGGATAGGATTTGAGGATGCTAACTTTCAACCCTGAAAAAGTCACCTCGCTATTTATTTAAATTAAACTTTCATGGATTTAAAATCCAATTTAAATATTCATGACAAATATGCTTCTTATTTAGGGAGAAATGCATGCATTAGAAAGCATACTGATTAAACTCAATGTAGTTTTAATGGAAACAGGTAAACTCTTGATTAGTGGCCAGTAAAAATCTGTTTTAATTTACATAAACCCACATCTTCTCTTTGAACCCAAGGTCTACCTCATTTAACTTTGTGTCGCTTGACATAAATAATTTTAGTATTGTTATACCACTGCTAATGACTTTCAGCAGAATCTTATAACATACTCTGACACAGGGTTTATAATATTAATGCTAAAAAAGAAGATGAATACAAAAGAGCGAAGAAATAGATTTATTTTTTGCTACATCATTAATTTTTAAGTCGTTCCTCCTAAACTCTCAGTAATTTTTTTTTTCAGCTCTTGATTCAGAAATATCTCTTGCTTTTTCAGAAAGCCTGTTTCAACACAGGAGATTTGCGGATTTTTAGTCACAATGAATTCCGTGTTGCTTTCAGTCACAGCCACGCAGCAAGTGGGACGTGTGTAGTAGTTTAGCCTGGGCCTTCCTTGGTGACCAGTTTGTAACCAAGGAAGCGCCCATATTACCCGGTATTCCCTACGATTTTTACGTAAGCCAGGAGTATAAGAAGAAAGGAGGAGAGGCCTTCACCCTCTTTCCTTCCAGTGGCTCTGAGGGTGCGGGTTCCCTGTTGTTGGTTCTGCCGTGGTGGGGAGCGAGGCCTGGTAAGGCCTTGTCGACCTTGGGAGACGGAGGTTGCCGGTGGTCATTCCGGCGCAATTTTCTGTTGTCCCAAAGAGAGTAGTAAGATATTCTTTTGCTAATTCTTTAGTTTGCTAGATCCTGAGTTTCTGATCGTGTGTATATCTATTTTGGGGGTTTTTTTGTTTGTTTTTTTTTTTCCTTCCCCCTTCCCTTTCCCTTTTCCTTTTGAAACTGTACATATATTTCAATTGTATATAAATGTAATATAAGTGTAAATGTATTTTTATATATTGCTTTAGCTGCCTCTCTCTCGTTTCGGTTCTCTTGGTTTTTTTCTTTTCCCTTGATTTTGGGGGAGGGCGGGAGCTCTTGTGGTGAGGTTTGGAGACTTGGCAGGGAGCCAGCTTCAAACCACCTCAACATGGCAGCCAGTGAGGAATCCACGTGTGTGTGAACACAGAGTGATCACAGCGTTAATTTGCTGCTCACACCAGAAATGACCTGACACCTGGTTTGGCAAAATGGAAATTCAAGCCAAGAAACACTTGGAAGTCGTCACTCAAGGCACCAGCAGAGCAGAGCTGGCTGGGTGAACATCTATTTACACCTAAGCCCTGCAGTCTGCACCCGAGGAGGGCTCATCTACCCAAGCAGTGACACGGTCTTTTACTCAGCAGGAAAGAGCAGAAAATGGGCAATGTCATTTTCTCCTTTATGTCCAACCATTCCCCATACCCAGAACCAGCCAGGAAGCAAATCCTAAATGTTTTTGTTTTGAGACAATGTGTATAATTTTAAAGTGCTTTTGCTGGATGGAGGTAAAACACGTCATGCAGAATGGTTTTTAACTCCATATCTTGTTCTCTTATTTATCTTATAGGTGCACACGTTATTCCTTCGTCAAGAGAAAGCAGAACAAGAAAGAAAACACTTAGATGCAGTAAGAGCTCTGGTCTGCTAAGCAACAGAAAGGTAAAAACCTGGAAGTAGCATCCTAGAACAAATAGGTTCTCCATGGTCATCAGCAAGACTTGTTTGGGACCACTGTTAACTACTGAGGCCACAGAGCTATTCAGTGATGTTGAAACATATTTTCATCATAAAAGTGATAAAAAGGTTAACCTTTAGCTTTATCACAATAAATATCTGAAACAAGACTTGTGGCAGAATTAAATACAAGGAACATTCACAACATTTGACTTAGTTTCAATCCCTTACAAACACTTAAATGAACAATTGAAAATCCTTCAAGATCCCTCAGATTAAAAAGGCACACTTAATTTGGCTAAAATTGGCTGCAATTTGCATCAAACCGTACTGTTCCAAGCCTTATATTATCAACTGAAATGCTTAAAACTGAAAAAAAAAAGAGATACACACATTTAACTGGATTTTTAGAATGAAAAGAACTACAGTCAATGTCAGAGCAGTTGTTGGCTTCAGAGAGCACTAGGCCAGGCCTGATAGCAGCTGGTCATGTTTGTAATATAGGGCATGAAAATATCTGAATCAACTAACCCACAAAAATGCAAGCGATACTCAAGGATGGCAGTAAAAGCAGAATTGAGTGCAAGAAACTTGAATACAGTCAAGCATAAAGAAAAATACATAAAGCTTGTGAACAGTACATGGAACTTGCAATTAATACTATGTTTAACGTGGTATTAATGCTAATAAACTATTTGCCAGGTGGGTGTAAACCACAGTGATAACCTGTTTACAAGAGTGAAATATTCTAGGAGCAGAATTCTGTCTCATCTGTGGAAACTGTAAAAAAATATCAGGGTTCTGGAGGGCAATGAGAAAACAGTTGTGGTAATTAATTCTTGTAAGTAATTGTTGACTGAAGGATTTGCAAAGTCCCTGCCTGTGAGATGAGATCAGGTCTTTCTGCCCCTGGATCTGACTCGACTAAAAAAAACCCACACAAACAAAAAAGGCTTAAATGTTCTCTGAAGAACTGTAATTGATATAAAAAACCATTAACATGCAATTATCATGCTTTGACTTCATAGCATCTCAACAGCCAGATCATGAAAGATGGTACAAATATACACTTTGCACACTTGCAGAAGCCTGGGTGAAATCATAAAGAAATCTTAACGTAAGCAGGACATGGCTAAATATTTAAACAATTATCTCTAGTGAAAACCAAGGCCATGTTTCTGTTTGGTTGCTCCTGCACCAACAGGCAAAGAAAACTTAACCCAGGAAGTTTTAGCCTTTGGAGCAAAACTTCCAGAAGTTTTATATTTCAGTGTGTCCACCCCTCCTCTCTTTCTAGTTTTTTTGTTGTTGTTTTTTGTTTGTTTGTTTTTGTGGGGTCTTTACTTTTTTTTTTAATTGAGCATTTGTGCTCAATTTGTGCAGTGGAATCTTTCAGTTTAGGATCCAGATATATCACAGAGAACAATAAGTTTTAGCATCAGATATCAACCTCTTATTTAATATGTAAGATTCAAAATTCAGCAATGAGACAAATCTTCCATTTTGTCAGAAATCAATATCTAATTTACCTTAGCAGTACTTCAGAAGCAGAATTCATTGGAAGTTATCACTAGAGTGGGTATCTGTGCTAGCTCATTTGCAGCTCATAATTCAAAAATCTATTTTAAAGACATGTTGTCCAGTACAAAATATTACACACAAATGAGCTTGTTACAGTCAACACTTTCCTTGAAACAACACGAATATTTTTCATTAGCAACTCTCATCTCTGAGAGATCGTCTTGTCTGTGCATTAATTACACTGCCCTTTGTGCAAATGAATTTAGTTCCCATGTGCTCTGGGGCAGGGAATGTATACTTTTTCACTCAAAATAATTTGGCAACTATAGCATGGCACTGTAAATAAATGCATTTTTATTGCAGACACACCTAAGAACATGCATGACTTTTCAAAATCCTTGGTGCTGTAAACTTGCAGAGGATACTTATGTCTGACATTCTCTCTCCTAGAAGGTTCCACATTTAGTTTAAAACAAGAGATCAAAGAGTGGGAGAAAAGTTTGTTGTTTTGTTGTGGTTTCTTGCAAGACAGATCATCAGATATTGGCACGTACTCCAGCAACTTGCTATTTAACCCAAGTGACAAGGCTTTGCCTCCTTTGCACTGGATTTAATATTCTATAAATGAATGATTTACATGTAAGTGTAGAGAACTGAAGGTCTTTATTTAAAGGATTTAAAATTTCAGATTTCCAGAGCTTGCCACAATTCTAAATTGGGAGTAAGACAGAAATTTTTCATTTCCTAGATCAAAACTTAAAAACTGTAAAAGCTTAATGGAAAAACTGTTTCAATTCCTAATAGACATTTCTGTTTGTTTCAATAAAGTGTGAAAATAAGATGTATTACTCAGACATCAGCACTTAAAGATCTAATGATTTATGTCTTGTTTTTTTCATGTGTCCTGAAGTCATTTGACTGTGTTTAACCACAGAAAAATCTATCAGTAACTACTAAAGAGATTATGAACTTCTTAGTAGATTTTTGCTATTTATTACCATCAGTTATTTCAAGAGTAAATCCCAGTGATGCAATAATCTCAGCTAAAATAAAATAAGCTTGTCTCCACAAATTAGTCTCATCAATACCCAGAGAGAACTTTACAGATTTCCTACAGTTGCTGCTTGGGTATGTTTTCTCTTGAAGTTATAAAATCATAACCAGTATAAGCCACAAGGTGACACTTTAGGACTACTGGAAAGAGATTATCATCTTGGCAAAATAAATAATTTTGACACTGGAATGAACTGGGCCAATTATTAAGTACACAGCAAGTGTGAAATTGGTCTAAGTCTTTTCTGAAGGGGATTGATTGCCTGGCTGCTGAGAGGCAGGCAGCCAAGTGCTGTATTGACCCACAAGAAGAAGAAAGGAACTCAGAAAATTTTTATGGAGGGGTCTGCCTTCCTGTTCTCAAAGCCATAAACCAATTTTATTTATGGAGATGAAAACCAAATCAGAACAGTGTGCCTGACTTGAAAGGCTTGCATTTTCAAGGAGAGCACCTCCAAACCTGGCACTTAGAAGTGGCAACATGAGATAGATGTGTGTGTAGCTGGAAATAAACCATACATTCAGCAAGTCCATAGATCACTGACACTTGTTTCAGCAACTGTTCTCTAATATGCTGCAAGTGAAAGAAAGTGGGTTAGAAGACATCATTTCCCCATGTGCTCAGTGGACAGCTCTGCCACAAGCTACAGAATCAATGCTGGGTTCTAACAGCAAAGTTGTTATTAGAAAATTCTGATTCAATACTAACAAGTCTTTCTAGAGAGACACCAATTCTTAGCAAATCCTTGATGCAATTTGATTAAAACCCCAACCTTTCTATAACAGATAGTGCCATAAATACTGAGAACAAAAATACAAACATTTCAGAACAAGGAAAAAAAAATGCACCTGGGAACACGCCTGTGATTCTTTTTGCATGTCTTTTCCAGACTTTAAATCCTTTCCCAAAATTATGTTCCTCAAGGATGCCAGCAATAGGCAGAATGTACACATGTGAAATAAGATGCTCATGACATTCTGAAGAAGTGCCCCAGGCTCCCCAGGGGAACAGGAGACTGGCAGGGCCAGTCAACAGAATCGTGGAATCACAGAATATACTGAGGTGGAAGGGACCCACCAGGATCATTGTGTACCAACTCTTACCCTTGCAGAGGACCACCTCCAGGAGTCACACCATGTGCCTGAGAGACTTATCCAAATGCTTCTTGAGCTCTGGCAGCCTTGGTGCTGTGATCAGTTCCCTGGGGAACCTGTTCAGTGCCCAATCACCCTCTGGGTAAAGAACCTTTTTCTAATATCCAACCTAAACCTCCCCTGACACGACTTCAGGCCAGTCCCTCAGGTCCTGTCAGTGGTCACCACAGAGAAGAGCTCAGTGCCTGCCCCTCCCATTCCCCTCATGAGGAAGCTGTAATTGCAGTGAGGTCTCCCCTCAGTCTCATCTTCTCCAGCTGAACAGACCAAGTGCCCTCAGCCACTCCTCACACAGCTTCAAGGTTCTTCACCATCCTCATTGCCCTCCTTTAGACACTCTCTAATAGCTCACACAACCTGAGCTAGAGTTCACCTCTCACTGCTCTGCCAAGTCACCCTGGAGCACAGTATTTGCTTGCCTTAGTTGAAAAAGTCAATTTAGTTGACAAGTCAACTGAGGGCCCTCATGTAGCCCCTTGAGGAAGAGACAGGTGGACATTATTTCCCTGTTTTTTCATCTCTTACTCTCAGATTGTCTTGCTGAGATAGGTAAAGAGATAAAAGGACTTAGGACTTTCTTGGACATTATTGTACTGTGTTAAAAAGCACAGTGCAAACCTGTTTTTCCTAAAGTCCCAGCACCTGTTAGACAATGATGTGTAAAGTAAGTTGATACTTCACTTTCTAAAATTCTGAGCATTCATAGAAAAGCAAACAAGACTGAGTTTCTTGGATATGGAGAAAAGTCTAAAAACATGGCAATACCATTTATTCTCTGTAAATTTGACAGAGATTTATAGATTTTAAAACACTATTTTTTTTGCTGTTAGTTTTAGTACATTCTTTTCTACTTGAAAAATTCCCTTTCCCTACCGATTTTACCATTTTCCAATCAGCAGCTTTTTCCTCCCCTTTCCTACAGGGAATAGGCTATCATGGCAGACTTTCCTTTATTTGTTTATGTACCTCTGTATTATTAATAAGCCCTGGGAAGAGGGTTTGTTACTTAAGCTCCCTCTGCTGGCTCTCCAGCAGCAGAAACACAACAGATGAAAGGTTTTTCTCTTGCATTCCCTTTTTATTAGGCTTAGAGCTGAGAAACTGCTGTTGCCCAAGTTAGAGAGCACTTCCTCCACAAAGGAAGTGCAGAGGACCCAGAATACTAATGTAATAAAGAAGCTACTGGAACTAGGGACAGTAGCATCATGTATAAAATATTACTTAGGTAAGTCTGTACTTACTGCCTGCAGCACTCAGCTTCAGGCAAGGCACTCACAAATTGGGAAATGCACTTCCTTCCACCCCTCATTCTCACCTGCTCAGGATTTAATGCCAATTGTGTTCTTGACAGTCATAAAGCTTTCTCAATTATGAATATTTCACTCCCACCATTTCAAAATCAACTTTGGATATTTAGGTCTTCACTAAGACTTTATATACAGACTTTGCAGATTGAAATGAGTTCCTACAGGACTGTGAATTCTGTTCCAGCGGTTCCACGAGGATGTAAAGGATATTACTTCTCCCCCAGGAAAATTTTAAGAATCTT
Organism: Lepidothrix coronata; assembly: GCF_001604755.1. Taxonomy (NCBI): domain Eukaryota; kingdom Metazoa; phylum Chordata; class Aves; order Passeriformes; family Pipridae; genus Lepidothrix; species Lepidothrix coronata. The sequence goes on along the minus strand of NW_016690253.1, from coordinate 1,688,943 downwards.
TTAAAAATAAAATAAAATTGTATGATCTGCAAATTAACAAACAAGAATATAATTTGACATTCCTCACTATTCACAGTTTCATCACCTGATTTATACTAGCTCTGCACCTGCACTGAAAGGATTTGGAATAATTCAGAGCATATTGTTGAAGCGTGATTACTAAGGATATGACAAAAAAAGCACCTTGAAGGTCCCTGCAAAAGCCAGGAAGGGTTAAACAGACACATTGAGAAAACTAAGGATGTAGAAGAGATTAAAATTCATAGGAAATAAAGTATGTGATTATTTTGGCATTTGGTTTATATTTCATTTAAGTTCATCTAAAGAACTGCCCGAAGACTTACTCTCTTGAAGGAAAGAGAAACATTCCCCGTTTTTTCTGTCATCAGTAAATAATCTTTAAGTGTTCTCTGAAATATTTTCCCTCTCCAGGAGTTTAAAGAAATGACACCACCAGTTCCCAGTTGCTTTGCTAGAAGGATAAAGAAGAGGCAGAGGGTTCATAGTGCTCTTTCCCTATTGCAGACAGACATCCCATCTCTCAACTCTTCCCTGCCTCTTTTCCTCTTCTGCTAAAGAGCTATCTAGGGCTAAACTCATCACTTGGCCAAAAGCAATGGAAGTTTTCCCATCTATTCAAAGAGTACCTAAAGGTTTAATTTGGATGGTGAACTGGTTCCTTCCAGTGTGACAATCAGGACTGGGCATCCAAGAAGTGGGCTACTGTTCTTGCTAAATTAATGCTATTTCCCAACCAGTTCCATACAGGTCGATTTTTCATTATATGACACTTGGACATAAAAAGTTCTTATGAATACACCTGTATTTTGACACAATCACAGTATAAAGACATTTGAAACATAATAGTCAAAGTATTGTACAGATCATCACAGAAGGCAGGGATGCACTGGGAAGAGCAAGACAGCCTTGGCTTCAGGGCCTTCTGACATCAAGAGCTCTGATCCTACTGCACTGCTTTTTAGAATTCCCACAACCCTGTTTTTAACCACAGTAAACAGTTGCTGAAGCCTTAATGAACCATATGTTCAGGATGGCAAATGCTCCGCTCTAAGAAAAGCCATAAATTCATTTGCATTTTCCAAAACTCCCCAATCAGTTCGTTCTTCTCTGTAAATTGTCAAATATAAATGTCTCCTTCCAAGAATATAAATGAAATTTGTGTTTTATTGTACATTTCATGCTGATACACGTAATGGAACTCACATCACTTAAAGCACTGGGGGCGTGAGCACCTCAAGGTTTGCTCTGGGCTGGAATCAGGAATGGTGGCTCAAGGCAATCTCAGATCAATGATTATATAGTTCCTTGTACTTCCATAAAAGCATCTTTCTGTTATACACGTATGACTGTCATGTTTTTTCCAGCAGAAACTCAATACTGAATTTCTTCCTGAACAAAAGCTTTCCTCTGTTTCATTGCTGTTCTTAGAAATGATACAGAATCAAAAGGAATATTGTTTCAGACTAAGAATCTGGAGTATTTGGCTTATCAGAATACTTTTAACCATGTCCACAAGCATGCTGAATATTCATCAGTATCTTATACTATTTCAGAGGGAGCACAAGCAGTTTAAGAGGCATTGCCAATGATGACCTCTTTGGTTTCATTTATGTGGAATGTTCCTTTCTTATTTATCCTGTGAACTCTTCAGAGTAGGTACAATCTCTTAATCCATTTGTACAGTGCCTAGCACAGTGCAGATTAGTGCCTAAAGTGTCTAAATAATGATGATTTCCAGTGGTTGCTATCTATCAGAATCCATTTTAAGGCTTCCAGCAGAGGTCACAATTGCTCAGTGGTTCCCAGGAATTCTTTTCTACACAGCAAACTAATTTCTGAAATCAAAGCTAGAAGGCTTCACTGCATAGCTGAGACTTTGCTGCAACCAAACGTGCATTAGATTATTTATTGGTAAGGGAAGAAAAGATGTAGCTAATTAATAATTGCCTCATATTTTGGAAAGCTAATGAAGTAGCTTTGGTCTCTTACAAAAATAATTTGCCATAAAAGATGAAGTCTCAGAGCTAAAGCAAATCATTTAATAGATTAACTGCCTATCAGTAGTAATTTGCTTATGAAAAAGATACTCATATTAGAGAGGATGACTTTCATTCATGAATAGTTAAGGGTTTCACCATTGCCAACAAAAAAAATACTTATTGTTTAAACTCTGGATTTTCATATTTGCCAACAGCGTTTTCTGGATTCCTCTATTGTATCACAGGCCTGCTTTGATCTCTCAGTCTCCTCCTCCTGCTATTTTATACTTGATTCTCAGCCCTGTGTCAAGGCTGTTGCTCACTGTAGATTTAGCCATTCATGCAGCTGTTGCATCAGTAAAGGCTTTGCTCTGATTTTTCCTCTCCATTTTATCTGACCACCCCCCTGACCATTACTGCTGCTTTCTGTTATCCTTCTGCCTTTCTCTTCTTGATTTCCTCACACAACAACAGTTTCCACTCCAGCTTCCTTTGTGGCTTTGCCATTCCCATCTCTCTCTCTCTCTCTCTCTCTCTCTCTCTCCCTCTCTCTCTCTCTCTCTCTCTCTCTCTCTCTCCCTCTCTGCTGTTTTTAACGATCTGTTCAGTCCTTGAAATACAGTTTTAAATTTTAGTTATGCACAATTCTAAAGAAAACAGCAATGCAGATGTTTCTGCTCTCAGCAGCAGCAGTAAGAAAGAGAGGGAGATACAGTCCTTGAGTGAAAGGTCAGTAAAAAGTAATGAGAGCTATGAAGACTTCAAAAAAATTCTGCCTCCCTGCATTGCATTTTCAAAACAGTTGAAGAATTTGAGTGAATGAAATGTGTAGAATAGCTAGGTGATGAAATTCATACCATCAAAGGTAATTCCTTTCTTCCCGACCACAAGGAAAGCTTCAGTTTTAATCCTGACTGGCAACAAAGTGGGTTTGTTTGTGGTTTTGCTTTTTTTCTTTTACATTTGCAAGGATGATGAATAATTATGTGCATACCTGCCAGACCAAAGTTAAAGTATCTGCCAAGCTCTTTTTGATACTACAATGCATTGGGGAAAAATAAAGTCTAGCCACATTTTATTATGCATTTATTTATCAAAAATCTGTCATGCACATCTACCCTACCAGATTGCAGACTTAAAAGGTAAGAACAAAGGCTGTTTGTTTTGAGTAAAGTAATCTGCAGACTAACTCTATTGCTGTACTTAGAAAAGACTTACATCCTCTGCAAGGGCAAGGGGAAAAAACAAACCATCAACTCTGAGAGAACGAGATTTATTTAGCATTTTAAAGTTTCTTGAATGAAGTTTACAAAGTGATTCAGTCTGCTATTATTTATTTAGTCCTCTCCCAAGGACTATCAGTTATAGTAAGCTGCATAAAACTGTTTGGATCTTTCTTCCTTTATGGATTGCTGTTTGAAGTGTGTACAGAAACTTCACTTGTTTGGGTATTAGTTCAATGAAAGCAGAGATAAGCCCAAATCAAACTAACAACTAACAGATTCCTGAGTCTATAAAAATTTAGGAGAAAATACTGAAAACCACCCTGGGATAAACAACTCACTGCCCAGTGCCTAACTGCAATTTTCAGGACAGTTCTTATGGAGCTGGATACTGAAGGTAACAGAACTAGTAGAATTCATCAAGGTTTTGATCACCTCTATTTATTTGTGCTTGCATTTTTATTTTATTGAGAGCTTTATATCCATCTTGGAAAACTTCCACTATATTAACCCTCACACACTGATGACCCTAATCCTCTGCTAATAGACAAGCCAGAAAATCAGCCAAAACTCATTTGGAGCTGGTGATAAGTGTTCCTATACTGATCATGAATGGCAGACTTCATACAGGTCCTAAAAGCAACATAGGACTTGGAGAAAACCTTTCTGCCACTGAATCTCTTTGCCCAGTTCAAGAACAACAGCATACACAAAAAAATGCAAGTTATTACTTGCAGGAATTATTCTGCATAATAAATGAAAAATATTATTTTTCTTGGAAAACTATCCTGATGCTAACTTGAAATGTTAAACATAAATATCTCAGTCTGTTCATACCTATTACTGGCAGAAAGACACAGGAGTCTTCACTGGACCACAAGGTCCAGTATTTTTACACAATGACGTGTAAAAATAGAATTTTGGCAAGATCTCACATCTTCTCCCTTGAGGTCTCCCTCTCCTCATTGTTTCCCCCAGCAGTGCAGCTCAACAGCTCTTCAGGCAGTTATTTAGGAGCACACAGCAGCCTCAGGCATGAAATGCTTCAGCAGGAAGTTCTCAGCCTTCAGTACAAAGCTGTTTCTTTGAGGTGTGGGCCTTACATCAGTTCATTTAGAAAAAAATAGATTTTGGGTTGTGCAAGTGCAAGGTTCTGTCTGTGATGCAAGACCCAGGGAGATAGGTAATAATAATGAAAACAGATGGAGGACTGAGATTCCTCAGGCGTTCCTCACTGACAGAATATATCCACACAGGGATTGTAGCCCAGTCTATATCTCTGTAAAGCTTCTTCTGAGGGAATCCAGTTCCAGCCATGTTGCAAACACTGATGCAGATTCTCAAATTCAAGCAAGCAAGGAGTGCTCTATTTAGCAAGAACAGCAGCAGCATAGGGAGAGGCAACAACTGCACATTCACACATCCAGTAATTCATGACCTTCAGATGCACAGATTTTGATCTAGAAAGCAATGTAAGGAAGTGAATGGATAGAATACAGGTGCTGCTTATCTCTAAAGCTTAGAAGAAGATATCTTGCTCTCAGGTGGCTCCAGGCACTGCTGCCTCCACTATTTTGAGCTGCTAAAGAAAACCCAACCAAGAGAATATGAGATCTCAGTAGAAGCAAACCCTAAACAAAAAGTCAGATGTAGAAGAAGAAAGAATAAACAAGTGCCTGCAGCAGCCTGGGCACAGATTAAAGGAAGTGTTACCAACAGGATAGATCAATCTGCAGTGAATGTTCTCACCAGCACATCCCTCACAGGGGATGCTCATTCCACAGTGCTGCATAGTGCATTATCCTGTAGGATGCAGGATGGCAGAAGAACAACTCCTAAAGCTCATGGTGCACAGGGTGTGGACAGCAAAGCACACAAACTCTTGACTCATTCTCTCCACAGAGCATGATAGTATCATAGGGTAGATTGACTCACCGAGCTTCCAAGAGCCTGAGTCCAATCACAAGTGCTGAGAAGCCTTAACCGAGGACAGAACTTAACCCTGAGAACAGAGAATCTGATGAAAAAAGAGATAAGACAAATTTAAATGGACAGTTACACATTATTTTCAGCTCCAATATCATGCTAAGACTGTCTGTTGAAGAAAACATCTACCTATATCAGGCTACCTATCCATCAGGCTGGAATAAGCATGATAATGTTTTTATGAGGAAAGCTGAAGACTGTCTACGTTGCAAGACTTAACAAGGCCGTGGGTATTACAGGGGGGTATAAGGGTAGATTGGTCTATCTGGAACAAGAGACAGACAGAACTAATGAGAATATTGCTGTGCAAAAAATTAGCTTTATCAGACTTAAATTTTAAGAACACTTAAGCTATAAAAGGATCTGACTTGTTCATCGTAAGTGTCCTCTTCATATTGTGGCCAAACAAAAGAAAGCTTTCCATTTTAGAAACATCTTTAACAATTCATTTTTTTAAAAATGCATCAAAAGAAAAAAAGTACAGAATACAATGACAGAAAAGCATTATATAAACAAACATTGCAAAACATGACATCACATAATAGAAGACCTTTTATTAACTTAAAGAGTACAAACTTAAAAGCCAGAGAAAGCTTTTAAAAGATGCATTTAAAACATATATTTAGAATACTTCAGTAGTGCTACCACTTGAATACCGATAAGAGATGAGGGCTAAAAGCTTGTACAAAAAGGTATGTTTACTAAATGGATACATTGATCACTGAACTTTACACAGCATTAAATTTTAATGACCTTCAATAATTTGAGAAGCCTTAGTTGTTTAGGTAAGAATTCTAAAAAAACCCATGGATTTACATTTACAGACTGCTTATCTCTTTGTAAACAACAACATATTAAAAAGAAATCGAACAAACCCAGAAGAAACTGCCTCTGATGGACAGTAATGACCATCTAGTGTAAGGCAGTAAGTGCATCAGAACCCAGGTGGTAACTTCTTGTCTCCTGCTCTGTTGAGAGTGAAGGAAGCAAAACATACTTTTAAAGGTGTTTGTTGCTCTGACACTTCATTTACAGCAGAACTTGAAGGGCCTCATTAGGACTTGTTGTCTAAACACCAAACACAGAGCAACACAAAAATGCTTAGAGCCTCAGATGAGGACAGAGCAAACACAGAAAAAAAAAGAATGTTGAGGGCCAGAATAGTCCCATATCAACCTTAGTCCAATTACCAACTCAAAGCCAACTTAAAATTTGCTGCAGGGAAATGTGGGTTCTTGATTTTTGGGGTAAATATTCCAAGAATTTACTCATTTAGAAGGTGGAACTCTCTGTCTGGCATAGTCAGATAAGGCCACATTCCTAATTCCCCCAAAACTCTCCCATAGCACTAAAGAACTTTTAAGCATCTCACTTACAATGGGAAGAAGAAAACTAACTTTTTACACTGAGTAATATATATATAAAAAAAAATCCTATTTTGAATATCGCAGCACTGAGGAAAAATTTGGAAGGCTGCCCACAAGCTGCAATAAGAAATGTGGCTCCAGACTATGATCTGAGCTGTAAAGCACAGACAAAGGATCAAAATTGATTATTTAATATCAACTTGACAGGAAGAGGTACTTAATGCCTTCCTTGCCTCAGTGTTTAACGTCAAGACCAGTTGTGTTCAGGATACCCAGACCCCAGAGCTGGAGGTTTTAGGTGGGGAGCTGAGTGGAGTCCCTGTAATCCAGGAGGTATTTATGGATGTGCTGTGACACTCCCAGGTCTGTGGCCCTGATGGAATCCACCCCAGAGTAATGAGGGAACTGGTGAAAGAACCTGCCAAACCACAAGCTTAAGAATGAAGGAATATATTATATTCAATTTACATGTGAAAAAAAAATAAATCCAAACTACCCTTGTCACCTGCTGTTTTGGTACATGAGGGTACTGAAAAATGTCAGCTCATGTGGAAATTTAGTTCTTAGTGAGATTTTAATCTTATAGCATACCTCTTAATAATGCATTTATTACAAATTTAAAGGAATTCACTAAAATGACTAAAATACTATCTTGTGTTTATACTGTTCAGAAGTCTAAGGTACAGTTTTTGGAGTATAATGCAATTGCCTGTTACACCAGCATAACAAAAGGATTAAACAGTCAAAATTTCAGCAAACATGACTACTGCTGGAAGTGAAAAGTGTATAAACTGATATAGACATTGTCCCATTAAAAGGAGACATGAGAAACTTTACTGATACCTTACAGTTGTACAATCTCTATGAGAACACCCAAAGGCAAGACAAACACTGCTTTCAAACTGCTAGTGACATAAAATCATGTTTCTGCTTAATGAGGAAAATAATACATGACTCATCAAGGATAATGGGAATATATTACAAATTCCAAAGCAAGACTTTATGCATCTCTGATCTCCAGATAATTTTTTTTTAATTAAAGCAAGTAAAGTGAGAGCAAATAGAGCTATAAGGAACAATTATTGAATGAGAAATATGTCAGTCAGATAGTTCTGAGCACAATTACACCAGGATAAATTTGCCACATTATGTTGCCTTTTATAAGATGCTAAAAAGAGCCTTACCATCACACATACAGAGAAGACTTTGAAAAAAAGGCCTTGAGAACTTTAAATTCTTCCCAAATTACATTAATAATAGGAGTTTCTCAAATATACTGAGCAGCAAATAGAACCATTAATCTCAGTGGCCGACAGCACATATTTCACCCGAGATTTAGCAGTGAGAGAGACAGGGCCACCTGGACTTGCTGTTCTAAGTGACCTTGCTGCTATTCTACACTTAACTGTGGGGAAAAATATTTATCTTGAAATAGATGGCTTTTCTTTGGGAAAAAATAAAATGCCTCGAGTTTTTTCAATAAGCGACCTCACAGTAACCAATTAAATAAAGCAGTAAAGCTTTAGGCCCACTCTTCTCAGAACAGCATAAAGTTCATCATAAGGGGGCTGAATTAGAAGTCTGGGCAACTTGACACCATCAAAGGCAAAAGTTTCCATAAATGGACCTTCTTATCACAAGTGAAAGAACCCAGCATAGCTAAATTAACAACATAACCCCGAGCCATTCTAGTCACACTCATCCTACTCATGCTGCCCTTTTCCCAAGGGAGAGGAAAAACACCATTTCTGCTGCAGTTGCTCTCGTCACCGAGCAACCTCTGACATTATGGTCAATGAACAGGACAGATTTCAGCTCATCTGGTGTTACTTTTAATTACTTTGTTGTACCAGTTGCAGGCCAGCTTTTTGAACATTTCCCTATGCTTTCAGTACAAGCAGTGTATTAACAGGGGTACAAGAAGGTCAAGTCATGTTAAAGCTCTACAAAATGAAACAGCAGTTCGTTCAGAGGAAAGCAACCAGAACTTACCTCTGCTTCAAATATCCTAGCCATGAATATTGTGTTAAGGCTCACTGCAAAACACTACTAGGATTTCAAATGGTGATGCTGTATTACAGATCAATAATATTTTGCTGTATCATAGCCAGTCATGGGCAACAACACTTTTAGAAAGCCTTCCCTTAAAAACAAGTAGTTTCTTCCTCCCAGACCCGCTGCCCTGCAGTGTCTCTCACCATTCTGATGTGCAGACTTCTAATTTCTAGCCAGTTCACACTCATCGACTTCTGGGCCAACATTTTTCCCTAAATTCTCCTCCATTCTCCTCTGCCCTTAAAGAATGACTATGTCTTTTGCCAAGACAAACCAACCTCTTCTTTTAAAAAAAACCAAACCAAACAGGACAGTCTTCTTACTTCTGAAAAATGTCATGAACTCTGTGGGCCTGTTTCATCCTTTATTCATCATTACCCAGCATGAGTGATTGGAACTTACACAGTATCCAAGATCAGATCAGTAATTTTCTGGTAATGTTCAACTGTAACTCACTGTACTTAAACAGTAGCAATAAATTAATACAGGATATTTCACAGAGTTTGTTCCAGCTATAGGCTGAGGAGGAATAAATTAAGGCTCACAACTCACATCCTGTATTGTAACTTATTTTTATGTTAATTACTAATCTCATAATAGCAGAACACTACACTCAGTTTCAGTTTGATGGGAGGAAGACACATTTCAAAATTCTTCCTATGTATGAATGACATTACTCTTATGAGACTTCCAACTGATGGGGACATTTTGTTCTCAGCAACATTTGCATTAATTACTGAAGAAGACAAGAGCAGAACCTGTCCAGAGAAACCTGTCTTGCATTTTTGCTGCATGGTGCTGAAAAAATTTTTTGACTAAAAAAATTAAAGCAATTTGTTAAATTAGTTGCACCGTGAAATAAACCGATTAGTTCATAAACATTTAGAACTAGAGCTGCTTGGGACACAATAAAAAAAAAGAAAGGCTATTGGAATATGTTCAACTGATGCCAAAATCTTTCAGAGGTGTTATCTGTTGTTGGAAACATTTCTTGACAAAAAGAAATTCGCAGTGTCTGTGCCAGCAGCCTTCTGAACTTAAACTCCCACTCTAGTACAGAGAGAAACTGCTGTGGGATACTGTCCTCTGAACTAAACAATGGGATACTGCCCCATAACTAAAGTTAATATTAGCTGACTAGAAATTAAAGGACCAATATAGCATTTTCCTGCATGTTTGCTCTGGTTTGTAAAGTAAAAGCAGCAGCTGCATTAAGCTGTTTAAAATGGAAGACCTCTCGCCTGTGTGATGTATTATGCAATGCATACAATGCTTGTGTCAGAATTAAAATGTGGGTGGAGGGTCAAAGGGAATAGAACATAAAATACAGACACTTCAATGAATCAGTGGAACAATACAGTTTAACTGTATTCAAGGCACAGTGCAAGAGGCTACTTTCTAAATCCCAGATTTTACTGGCTTGAAAAAGAGAAAATCACAACCAGTAGAAAGACTGTGGTTCTCATACTAATGGGGAAACTGTGCTGTTTTGGCTTCATGTAAAATAAGGGTAAATGTGCTCCTGAATATCTGCTACAGTTTCTCTTTGAATGGAAATGTCAGAGAAGAGTTCAGAGATGAAGCAGGAGTAGCAACATTTCCAAGCCCTGATGTGTTTGTAGAGGGCATAGGAATAATTTCTCTGGATCACAACATAAGCACCTCAAGGCTCAGTTAACAGAGAAGTTTGAGTGAATCACATGCCAGGAATAATTTGAAATGTGGCTTCTGTCTTAATTCTCACAAATGTAGAAGCATGTTTATTTCTGTATGTAATAGTTGCATTTACTATAAAAACATCAGTTTGAAGCTCCATATGTTGCCAATGACCTTGGAAAATGTAGGTTTCTTGCCTCATTGTCATCAGTCAAACAATGTACATTGTTTTTTTAAGCCAATTATATATACAGCAATGCTTCCTGTATATATAATGTTTACATTTGTAAATTTAAGCTTTGCTTTGGCAAACTGTTGCCTGTGTAAGCTGAACAATCACGTTCCAAAGCGTTTATACTAATAAAACTCAATACTTCAAGTAGTCAACAAATGCAAACAAAAACGAAATCGAGCACAACCAAATGCTACGTGTTACAGACGCAATTATTTTGTATAATATTTTATAAGATCCAAGTAGCAACTACAAAAGAAATAGCCTAAGGTACACTATTTATTGCAGTATTAAACTTACCTGTTTCAAGAGCATATGCTGATCCCAGAAAACTTAGCGACACACAAACTCCAAAATACCAAAATACAGTGTTCAAAAGCCTTCAAAAGATTAGTTAGTTATTTGATTTTGGTCTTGCTTGAAGGTTGCACACTAGGTTAAAAGTGAGTGAAGGCAGCATGTTATCCAGGGCTAAAGCAATGCTACTAGAGAGCTGTTTCTGAACCATGTGTTCTTAATCTCATTTAGCATTTTAGGAAGTCCCCTGAGTGAACAAAATCAAACCTTATAATACTATTCCTTGCTCCAACATGTCCCAGAATAACACATGCTCTCTAGTCTAGGACAAAAGCATAACATTACAAGTCATTAAATAAGTACAGTATGACATAGGTTAGCTATGTGTAGGTTAGCTTTGTGTTAATGTGAATAGCAGGTATAACATTTTAACAGTTTCAGCTATATCAGAAACAATGGAGATGCACACAGATACGGATACAGAACCATCAGACCTCTGGCTGTCATTATGCTAAACTCCCTCACCTGCCTCTCTGAATAGTGTGTGCAAATGACTGATTTTCTGTTCAAAAAATAAGTGAGATTGCCATATAGTTGGCAGACTTTTGCATTCTGAGTCATGACTGCTCAGCTTATTTTAGTGTTTGGGGGATTTTTTTTTTTGATAATACCTTGTGTCTGTTATTTCAAGTAACCTTCTTGCACTGCTACAGGAAAATAGACTTGACTGATTCCTGACTTCAGCGTAACCTTTGGAATCCCATAATCTTCTTCAATTACTCCTACTGTGTCAGGTTATAAGTGGAGCTTGTCTTGCTTTGGTGCTGTGAGAAAAAACCCAAAACAACAACGACATCAACAACAACAACAACAAATCATCCCCTCTGATTTTTTCAGCAGCACTGTTGCTTCTGTTTTCAGTGCAGCGTGAGGTGCATGGAGCGTGTTCCAGTCCTTGTGAGAGCTCTGAAACGGGGGTGCTGTCACAGCAGTTGGATTTTATGTGTTTTAATGGAAGTTGCTAATCTATAGGCAAATATTTCAGTGAGTGTTGCTTGCTCAGTTGGCTGGAAGGCATGAGGTTTCACATCTGTCTGGGGAAAGGTTTGTTCCCTGAAGCATCCTTGTCACTTTGCTGTTCCACGTGCGCTTAGGAGAGGCTAAACCAGACTTTGGGGGATCTTGGCTGTGCTGTCTCTCGACTTCTGTTTTTGCCAGGACTATTAAGTATAGCCTCTTTCTCACCTGGTTCTTTCCCAGGTTACAAGGGGAAACTGCCTCTTTCTGTCAGAGTCTGCATATTTCCCAAGCTTAGTAATATTTCAAGGAAGCCCTGAAATTTGCTGTTAATAGTATTAACACATGATGAATATTTCATACCAAGACGAACGGGTTTTTAGTCTAAAAGGTGGTGTAGTACCAAACTTTAAATTAGGAAATGAAATATATTTAAATTACGTTGAAGAAGGCTCTGATTAACAGCCGCTAGGATTAAACTTGGCATTTTATTAAAAACACATGACATGCTCAGGAAGAAGTCTGGGTCTTCCTAGAAGTATTTTTCTGTACACATTTGTCTTCTCCTTTATGCAGAGACATTTTACAGAGAGTTGTGGAAGTATCTACATCCCAGTGTCAGGATGACAAACATGCCCCTCCCAGTGACTGTTTTACCTGGTGCAGTCGTAGCTGGTTTTGAAACACTTGAGGTTTGTGACTCTGTGGGGAATTTTGCCAAGGTAGTGTGTAGTTTATGATAAGCCCTCTGCATCATATTGCTGTGCAATTTTATACTTTTCTTGCTTTCAGAAAATATAATTAAGTTTAGAGTAAACTCAGTGTCTCTGCCTGTTCCCTGTTTAGTAACTCAGAGCATCTCTTAAACCTTGTTGTCCTGTGCCTAGACCCCAGTGAGGTAACATGAAGTGTGATCTTCACTTCAACTGTGGCAAGGTATAGGTGTTTTTCCATTTAAAATTTCTATTTTGTATTTAGAAATATGCCTTTGAAGGTAGTGATCTTTAAAAGCGTATGTATCTTTGTGAAGAATGAGAATAAAAGCCCTCAGGAATGGGAAAACAGATTGCCAGTGTATGACCCTGTAATAGAACTGGGTTTATTTGTTACCTAAATTGAAGTAGCAGGGCTGCCATATTTCAGATCTCTTGATCTTTCAGGGGATTTTCATGGCTTGAAAATCCATCAGACAACAGCTTTTGTTGGAGGGATGAAGCAGAATAATATAATGCTCTATAATATAATTCTAATTAAACCATCAGTGTTATGATTTCATAGATTGTCTGTTGTGTATATTCATAGGGTTGTGTGTGTTTGAGTTTGTCTTCAAGTCTTATTCCATATTGCTGCTTTTCCTACCTGTTATGGGATTTGCCTACATATAGCAAAATTAAAGCTGGTATCTTGGAGTTCTGTGAGCTTGGTTAAGGGAACTGAGCTTTTATGCATAGAAAGATAAGCTGATTGCAAAATTTTGGTTTAATTCCTCTCACCCCCTCAAAGATAATGCTGTATTTAGGGTGCCCATGCTTTTGGAAGTGTGAGTAGTGGTTAAAATTGCAAGAAGACAGGAACTTTTGTGTTTCACTCATGTGTCTTGAAGCAGAGTTCTTAGATTTACTGAAAAAGATAACTGGGGTGAAAATGAGAAAGCACACTTTTGAAATAAAGGTAAACTGAAAAAATAAAAGGCAAAATTTATCTGGACTTACATATTTTGGACAATATGTCTATGAAGGGAAATGTACCAGTTTGTCTAATTTAGCTGCTTGCTTTGCCATAGTAACTTTAATTTATTTATTTCAAAATCCTCAGATACCTATACTAGAACAACAAATTTTTTTGTTTGGTTCTGGTGCAAGATTAGAACAGTAGAATTTCAGCTGAGGTGGAATAATGTCTTGTGAAACAAAACAGTATTTTTCAGATATGTTTTACAAAACTTATATACTTTGAAAAAATGTTATTGGTATACCTTTCCAAGTATTTTTTTAGAATAGTATTAAATCCCTCATTTTTTTCCAGATCTTCTTATCCTTATTTCTAGAAGATGAGGCACCTGATAAAATATGCCCTATTATTTTTTTCTTTTGTATTCTGTATTTAAAATGACCTGTTAGCAATCATACTATTTCACTAGAATGATTTCTGTTGCAGAAGCAGATATACTGTTCTTAGGCTTTTTTTATATATATTAAGTATTCTCCACTGGAAGTTGGGTGCCTCCTCCAACCACTGCATATCCTCTGCTATCACTGAAGAATTTTAATGTGAGTGTCCCAGTGCTTTGCAGACTAATATCTTATTTCTCTAGAAGGTTCTCCACCACCTTCTCTGCAACTGTTGCTTGAACTCTGATATTTTTATGTCCTAGTTCAGATTTTTTCTAAAGATTCCTTGTAAGTTCACATGTAAATTACAGAAATTATGGCTTCACTAAAATGCCAGAGCTGTGCTCAGATCAAACCCATAGCAGCTTTCTAGTATGAAGGAATTATTTTATGGCTAATTTCAGATGTGACTTCTAAAAAAACCAGTGTGCTTTCCTCCTCAGCCATGATTGCATATCTTGCTCTGCAGCACTGGGACATGTTTCACTTCATGCCAAGTGCCAACTGTTTCGTACAAGAATTTATTGCTGTGCACAGTTTGTTTGCGCAATTAATTTAAGTCGTATAAAATACTTCACAAAACAAGAAAGCTCAAACCATTGGTAGACAGGTAGAAATACTTAATTTATTTCAAGGTTTATTTGCCTGGACTCCAGCATTTGAAGTATTATTTCATGAACTCTGGAAATCAGCACCAACCCTCCACCCAACAAAGGCCATGAGGACCTGCAGCACCGGTGACTGGAGTCATTTTTGTAGGTGACCAGAATCAGTTTTAGAGTGATGGTGTTTGTCTTCCCAAGCCACTGGTACCTGTGATGTAGTCCTGGTGTTTTGGAGATGGCTGAACACCTTCCTGCCCATGGCAAGTAGTGAATGAATTGCTTGTTTTGCTTTGCTTGTGTAAATGGCTTTTACTTTACCCATTAAACTGTTTTTGTCTCAACCCACAGGTTTTCCTCCTTTTAACCTTCCAATTCTCTCTCCCATCTTGTTGGTGGAGGAATGAGAGTGGCTGTGTGGGGCTGAGTTGCCATGACAAAGTCCTCCACACCTGTGGATTAACGTGGTAGATTTACAGAAGATCACTATCTCTGTTTGAGGACTGACAGTCAATCTCACAGGCAGTTGACCTGACAGTCACAGATATATCAGATAAAAGATTTACTGTAAAATCAAAGCAACAATTTCACATTTTGCAGTTCCTTGAGACTGGTAACCTAACTGATTGTCAGGGTGAAAATGGGAAGAGAATGTCTCTTTGGGTAGCACTGTTGAGGAGCACACCTGGTGCAGGTAACTCAGGGTGCAGCTGCAGGGGGAGCTGCTGGTTGAGCTCTGGGTGGGGGAAATGGCCAGAGCCCCAGGAAAGGGGCTGGGAACTGCCGACCCTTTGGATAACAGAGGGCACCTGTGGAGCCACCCAGGTGAGGAGACACTCAGGGATAATGCAGGAGCTGCTGCTCATCAGGAAGAGCCCAGACTAGTAGAGCACACGGACTGTGAGGGTATAAAAGCCCAAGGGATTGCTTTGTTCATGGTTTCTCCTGCATTTGTGTTGTTGCACCACTACAAAATTCCCTAAAGGATGCAGAAGTCTGAGGCTGCTCTGGGACACCTGGTGTTGAGCTGGTAAGGAACCCTGGTGTGACTGTGAGTGTGGGGTGTGCAGGAGCCAGCAGGGACCTGTGGGGTCACTGGAGCTGCTGCTCTGAAGGGGCTTCAGCCCCAGCAGTGACACTCTGGGATGGTGTGAGTGTGACCAACAGAGTCTCGTGGATGGTCAGGTGAGGAAGTTTCTTTAGCATTCAATAGAGAGAAAAATAATGCAACCTTTTATTGCCAGGTTTCCCCACATGGTGACTGTAACGTTTTGTCTATGTTTTTTTGGAAGTTGACAAATATACTCCTTAGTTGAACAAAAAAGTAATGAAATCTGTTTCAGAGATATTAACTGAAATGTTGCCTGGTTTTGCTAGTGCTGAGATTACTAAACATTGGAACTAGAGGCAGCAAAGCAAATATTTCGTATTCCAAGGCATCAGGTGTCAAGCATTTAAATAAAAATTAAAATTAAACCTGTTAGCAAGTTAGCTTTGATATTCTCTATGTAAAATAACACTCTTTGGAGATCAGCTGATGTTCATATGGCTGGTTTATATTTGTGACAATTAAATGGGAATTGGTCTACTCAGTTTTGGTGGAGGATGGCTGGTGAAAGTTATTCTCTAAGTACATTTTCTTGTGCAATAAAATAATCAGGGCCCTGTATATGAAATTATCAGATTTGTTGTATATTATTTAAAAGCATTTTTGTGAATTGACTCCCCAAACCAAAACACTTTCCTGTTGGATACAATGTATGTATGAAAGCTAGGCTGGGTCTTTAAGCTGAAAACTTTATATTCTCATGAAGACCGCTGTGTGCTATACAAATGTAACATACATTATTTGACTGAATAATAATAATAGTAAACCAGTTTAAAGAGAGAATCCTTCAAAATGAAAGAACCAACAGAAATGGAATTGCACAAATACTTTTATTTAAAGATTGTAATCATTATTTTTTTGTTATAACTTTCATAGGTAGAACATATTACCATACACACTCCTGCACTGGCAAACAAAAAGCTGTGAGTTTAATGCATTCTTTATGAACAGCAGTTTTGTGCATCTTGATTTAGGAGGAGAAACCCATCTGTTTCCATGAATTATGGGACTTCGAGTTGCTTCTTTTTAAAATCTGGCTGCAAATAGAACTGCCAGTTTATTGAGGCCGGAGTTTAGTTTCTGCTGGCTGATGATAAGAGGTGCCTGGCAGCTCAGGAGATCTGATAGCAGGAGGACAGGCTGAATGTCAGGGCTGGGATGTGAGCAATGGTAGGAAGTCACTGAAAGTAATGGTTTGCAAAAATTTCCCTTGGTTGCTTCCAGTGCCGTTCATTTTCCTTCACCTGCTCTAAGACATCAAATCAATTAGATGAAATGGGAAATTATTTGCATAATGAGGACACAGATGTAAGTTTTTCTGGCCAAAACAGGTTGTTTAACTTGTCAGTGCCCAGTTTGTACATGTTAACACTGAAATATAAATCAAACCTAGAAACTCAGAGCTGAGAGTAAAGAGGTACAATTTCAAACATATTATGTTTAACTTCTTTTGGTTTAATCAAATGATCCACTTGTAGCTGCTTGATTTCCCATGCTTTAAAAAAGTCTAGAACATATAAAACACACATTATCAGTCTGTGAGAAAGAGTTAAAACAGTTTACAGGGGTTGCCCAGAGAGGTTAGCCAAGAGCAGAGATAATGTCAGCAAGCCCATTCACTGTCACTGGAAAGCAAAGCTCTGGGGGAAGCCAAAATTTGTTCATCAGGCTACCTGGGGCTGGAATTGTCAGAGGTTAGTTGCAGCAGAGGAGATTAGCTAATGTCAGTCAAGAAACACGTTTCCTTGTGCCTGGAGGTAGGCTGGGGTCATGATCACAAGGTGGTTTGATTTGACTTGCCTGCTTGTTTGCTTGCTTAAAGAAGAAAAAAATCCGAGAGATCTTTATCCTTAGCGGCTGCCTAAAAAAAAAAATTACTTAAAAAGCCGTGGTTGGTGTTGTGAATTCAGGCAGTCAAAGAACAAATGTTTTTAACTCTTACACTGCTTTGATGGTGAATTACTGCGCTGTCATTTCATTTTGACTCCTCTGCAATGATGCAAAGTTTGAAATGCTGGTGGTGTACTCAGTTGATTTTAAAAAGAAAACACTTGGTTTTAACATAATTTTGCCTGTTGCTAATCTGTCCTGAAGTGTTGTGACAGCAGGGCAGTGCCAGCCAGCTGAGCTCTGCACCACACGGTGGCACTGCTGGTGTGTGATGAGTGTCTAACTCCAGACATCACAGCCTGGAAATCATCACTTGCAGGAGGCCTGAACTGAGCGACTCCCTTTGACCTCCCTGGGAAATACCTGCCTCGTGTCACAGGCAAACAGAGCGAGGGCTGGGTGTGTGTGTTCTCACATATCGAATGAAACTACAGCACGAGAGATCCCAGCACATCCTTAGCTGGATGTACGGCTGGGGGGGTTAGTGGGGGATCTCTAAAGGGGGAGATCTGGGCTTTGGTCTCAGTAGATGCTCTGAAGTAATGGTTTTTTTTACTGATTATGAAGAAAACCTCATAAGTCACCATTCTTATATTAATTTTTTTTTATGCTGCTTTTCTAAAAACGCTGATCAAAACAAAATAAGAAAAGGATATTTTGACTCAGTTTTCGTGAAGAGGCTCCTGGGCAGGGTCTTCAGTCTTGTACCCCCTTTGGTCACTTTTGAGTGCAGGACTGAAGCAGTTACCATCACACTTTCAGATACATGGGGCACAGTGGGTTTGAATTACTTTTTCTTATAATTTTATTTCATTTTATTGATTAGATTTCCCCCTACAAGTCCATATGGGGAAATAGAAAATAGCTTTCTATTTGTCTTTAGTAATCTGATCTTATTTTCATCTCCAGGATGTTTCCTTGTATTAGGATCAGAGAGAAGAGCTTACCACATAGCCAAGGCTATCTCTCACTCTGTAATGGAATTGTTTGTACTTGGCCTTTAAAAATCTTTCTTTAAATAGCTGCCGGCATCCTGGACAGCTTGCTTCCAGTTCTCATTTACTGAGAACTGCCTTCCTGAATGAAAATAGTTTTTGTTGTGGTATTACTTTCTCTGTCAGTTTTTTAGTGTGTAATTTATTGTTATTTCATGACTGTCCTCCAAGTTCCTGTTCACATCAACATCCTTAGCCTTTCTCTTGCATTCTGTGTGACATCAAGAGGACTTTCCTTTTCACCATCATCTGGACCAGAAAAACAGGAACCTGTGGGATTCAAGGATCTGCTGATTAGTGTCTTGCTGCACTGCTTGTTCCACAGCTACCTCTGTAGTTAAAATTCCTTGTTATTGTCAGATGTTACAGAAAAGACCCTGCTCACCAGATTTTTCTGGTTGCTGGATCTGCTGTCTCACCACTGATTATACCTGTGACCTTTTCCTATTTTATTCCCTAGTTAGTGATTGTTCAACTAGTACCAATAATTGTGTATAACCTGGACCTCAGAGTAAACACAATCCCCTTTGCCATGCAGTTTTTCCTGTTCAGTCTGGAGAAGAGAAGGCTCTGGGGAGACCTTGTTGTGGCCTTTTAGTATATAAAAGGGGCTTATAAGAAAGACTGAGAGGCATTTTAGCAGGGCCTGACAGGAAAATGGGGTGAAAGAGGGTAGATTGATTGGGATATAGGGATGAAATATTTTTATGATGACTATGGGGAGACATAGGCACGAGTTACTCAGAGAAGCTGCAAATGCCCCATCATTTCAAGTGTTCAAATGAGGTTGGATGGGGCTCTGAGCAACCCGGTCTAGGGAAAGAAGTTCCTGTCTGTGGTAGAAGGATTGGGACTAAAGAGTCTTTAAATGACCTTTCCAACCCAAACCGTTCTATGATATTGTTTCTTAATATATCAGTTGAGGGTTGCATCCATGAAGAGTTAATATAACAGTTGAGGGTTGCATCCATGAAGAGTTGCATCCATGAAGAGTCAGGGTTGCCAAAATGGTTCTTTCTTTTCAAATACCACTAGATATACACTTTCTGCATAGCAAGTAAATGTAAAATGTATGTCTTATGGAAAATGTGCCCACATATTTATGAAGATCTGCATATGTTGCTGAAAAAAATGAAAATCAGTTGCTACATGTCAGAGTTATTGGTATGATGCATCTTGGGTAGTAAAGCAACACAGGACTGTTTTTCTGAGCTGCTGTAATGGGATTGGAGAAAGAATAAGTCCAGTCAAGTGTTATGATCTATATAGTGATTTCCACCCCTCTGCTGTGTAGTTTTTAAAAAATGTTAATTATTTTACTGACATGAAGGAGAGACAGAAGGTTGTTTCCCATACACTAAGGGGAAAAAAAAATCTGAGGAGAAAGATTAGTTTTGTATCCTTTTCCATGTTAAGCCCATACAGCTGCCCTTGCCTGTGATTACTTGGGAAGAATTCTTCCAGGTAGTCCCCTGGCTGGGCTACACAGACCAGGAAAAAAATATATTTTATATATTTTTATCTCTCTCTCTCTATATATATATATAGATGTATTTTATATATAATGGGGTCTTTCTGAGCTAGATTGTATCGTATAGAGGTCTTTCAGGTCTGTGTGAGAATGGCAGAGTCTTTCTTGAACTTGGCAACCTCAAAAGGGTCTCTCTGGCATTTTGTACCCAGGTTTTCTTTTCTGAGGCATTCCTCAGAAGCTCATAGGTATGTACAGCTCTTGGAGTTAGATTATATTTGCTGTGAACTTGCAAATGGTTAGAAAATACTTTTTCATAAAACGGAGGATGTTGCTAAACTGAACTGAGACCTCCCAAGTCCTTACAGCTGGTACTTACCACACTTTCAACAGTATTGTTTTCATGTGTCAGAGCAGGGAAATGTTACTTCAGGAAAACATTAACGTTCTGATAAGATTTTTAAACCTTATAATTAATGAGGAAAATACTAGCTATTCATGTCCTAGACATATTGTACCTGGGGATCTTACAGACAACAACATCCTCCAAGCTGGTTAACTGTTGTTTGCTGTTTTCTTTAGTGACAGGTGTATTTTCAGAAATGCATAAGACCTCTGTGATAAGAATTAATCTGAATGCTGAAGATTTAGGGCTTAATTATAATTCTGTTCCAGAGCAATGGACTGTGTGAACTGCTATTACTAAACTGTACTGTGCAAACACTGCATACTGATGGAATTTGCTTGTCAACCCCAGTGCCATTTCTTCGCACTGAGCTTGTTGTTCTGTCATCCAAGTGCATCTTGGGAAAAGATGAGTATCTCAAGGGAATGTGATCTGCATTTTTACGAAGAAAGTCAACCTCAGAGGTGCCACAGAAGGACTCTAGCACAGATTATTTGCTCAAGAGATAGCTGGTTTATTGACTGTGAATTCTGCGGGCTTCTTAGGTGATGACACACATTTATGCTGCTAAAACTTTGGCTGAATATATAAATGATTAGTAAAAGATTGCAGTGTTATAGCATAGGAGGCAGTCACTAAATCCAAGTGATTCTCAAAACTTACATTGATATTTCAATATTTGGGTTTTTTGCCTTTCAAACTTGAGATTAATGTATAATGTACTCCTCCCAAAGAAAGAGAATAAAATGACTCATGGCAGGTATTTTAGTACAGCATGTACAACAGCAAACAAGATTAAAACAGTCACAGTAAAGGAAGCAGGACTTGAGCAAACTTCTCTTCTGTTTGCAAATTAGAACACCAGATTATCTTCAGAATAAAGAAGAAAGGACAAGTCAAGATTGGGTTGTGACCAAAACCATTAGTTCAGAGCTAAAAGCTGATGAGGTTAAATGATACATGAATAGCAGAGAAACAGTCAAGAATGATATTAAGATATCTGCTCAGGAAAAGAAAAACCCCACACAGCAGCTTCTCAATTGGTGAGAGGAATTCTTTTAAACTCCATTGGAGTTAGAAAGAAAAACGTGTCCTCAGGTGTGGGCTGAAGGGGTGTAATCTGTCTTTTCTGATGCACTTCATGATGAATACAAGTTTTTCTGGTTGTCTGCTGATAACTATGACTTGATTTTTCAACTTTACCTCAAGACTTTCCTCAACAATGTGTTTTCATGCTAAACATTAGAGTTTCTAAAGAAGCAGCAGAGATGTTTTGCCTCTCAGCTATTTGTGCTGCAGAGGGGCATTTAAACTGGAAATATTTATGTCCAAGTTCTGTACCTTTGCTTTAACAGATACAACAGTGTCTGATTTTGCTTCTCTCCAACTTTATGGGACTTTTGTAATTGATTTTGCTATTGGGAACAAAACTGGGCCAGGCATTCTGAGCCATAAATATCATTGGCATTTTGAAAATAGAAGCACTGTTGAAGCAGTGCTGACAATGGATTATCCCACGTTAAGCAGTTTTATTATGTGTAGGCTAGTCATTATAATTCAAGATTTCTGTGTGTGTGGGAAGCCTAATATACTATGTTTTTTACATAGTCCTGTATATATGTTAATGGGATTGTGGAACTCCCTTAATGCTTCAATAAATATACCAAATGTCTGTAGCAACCTGCTGTTTGCTGTGCCCAGATTGCTGCTTTGTAAGGAGGTATCAATCTTCAGTGCTTGCTGCATTCAGCCTCTCCCAGTCTCTGATCAGGATCCATCTGTTCAACTGTATTTAGGAGCGTGGATTTTTTTAATGATAGATATGGGCTTCAAAAATGTTAAGCTCCAAGTGGTGCCTGATCCCTACTGTGTTGTATTTGTCAGCATAATAGTTTCAATTTGCAAAGAGACAAAGTCATGCACTTCCAGGTAACAAATGGTGCATTTACATAGGTTGGCTGATTTTTTTTTTTTTTTTTTGTGAAAAAAGGGTCACATTTTTTTCTCAGTTTTATCTTTATGAATCTTAAATCCCTCCACCTGCTTTTATTCTGAGTCACTGGAATAAAGCCAAACATTTTTTTCCATGTGGATACTGAATATTGAGATAGAAGATTGGATGCATCCTGGGAAAAGTATTTATTTGACTTTTAGACACTGTGTCTTTTTCTTTGGTCTTTCTTCCAGCAGTACTGGACCATGTCTGTTAAAATGTGAGAAACCTAAAGCTGACACATGGATACTCAACCTTAGAGGATTTATTTGCCAACATAATTTTGTATAAATGAGTCGTTGAAGCATCAGTTCAAATTTAGATAACACATTATAGGTGTGCAGGTGGCAGAACATACTGGTTCTGCTGGAAATGGTTTTCCAAATGTATTTGTGGTCTACTGCCTGCACCAAAATATAGCTTTGTTCCTGAGCTGATATGCTTATGACAACAGAAGGCAATATTATCTGCAAATAGGCAAATATTATGTGTGACTGTGAGTTTGACACTGTCAGCATCTGTGCTTTGAGTCATGGTTCCTACGCATTAAAGTACTTTGAAGCTCCTGATGACACTGGAATGGCAGCACTACAGCTGTCTGACAGTTTGTGGGTGTCTGGAATTCACCATAAACGTGAGCACCACCAAATGGAACCCGGGAAGAGCCGTGGCAAACAGAATGCCTGATGTTTGGCCTGGCAGGCAGAGTTTTCATTGTGAAAAATGGTACTAAGAGTTATAATTTTTTTTTTGAAATTGGTATGAATGCTTTTTTTTTTTTAAAACATGAAAAGATATTAAAAAAAATTTACATGGGTGCGTTTGAATGCCAATTAAATACATGTCTGAATGCTGAGGGATTCCAGAAGATAGCATTTAGTCCCCCCAGTTTAAATGAAATAATCTTAAACGTTCACTTCATGCTCTGAATGGTCACATACCTGCTCTGGATACCCTTAGCAACCCTGAGGCTGGAAATTAATCGTGGAGCTTTGTAATAAACTATTTTTTTCCCCCTCTTTCAATGAATTATGCAAATCAGCATGAAATTGCAATTCTAAACGGAATATATGCTTGCATGCTTTATTTGCATATTTTAAATGTTTTCAGGTTAAATATGAATATTTCATACTCACATATTCCTGATAAATAACATCTAAGACTTGGTTAATAGGATACATAAATGCACTGTGGGACTGGCACATCAATGCAGGGCACCAGCCATGAATTACGCTTTTTGCAGTTTTATGATGCTGCTGAACTTCAGAGAGCTGCAGTTTGTTTTGCCTTTCCCAGAGTTGAGCACTTCCTTTCCTAAGCAGATGGGAAGAACAGGGTTACTACAGGCAGGCTGACCCAAGGTGGACTTTTTGTCTGTTTGATTGGGAGCTCGTTCCATCTCAGATTAACTGTTCACTCAGATGCTCAGCATGGTGGGGCCAAAGAGAAGCAACAACTGCTGTGTGCATTTGCTTCCTTTGCTGGTGGAACTGCCTGGGGGACACATCCTGAGCTGGTCTTGCTGTTTGATTTGGTGTTCCTGGCTCAGACAAGGAACTGCTTTAAGGGCTCTGACCGCTTATTCTTACTCTTATTTTTCTTGTCGGTCACAAAATCATCCAAGTTTCTTCATCTCTTTCACCATAAACTCCTGCTGTGTTGGATTCCAAATTTTGGATTTGAGGAAAAAGGAAACTGTTAGGTTTAAACAAAAGCCTTGGGCTTTTCTACTATAAGGTGGTGAGACACTGGAACAGGCTGCCCAGAAAGGTTGTGGACTCCCCAACCCTGGAAGTGTCCAAGATTGGGTGGGGCTTTGAGCAACCTGGTCTAATGGAAGGTGTCCCTGCCTGTGGTGTGGGGAGAGGTTGGAATTAGGTGGCCTTTCAGGTCCCTTCCAACCCCAGACATTCTGTGATTCTATGATTTTGCAGAACTGCTCAACAGCTGTTTGGCCCCCAGCCTGGATTGATGGATTTTTCCATCCCCTGCACGGGACACTGCATTTGTCTTTGTTTCAGCATGAGATTCCTGTCAGCCTGTGACTGCAGCTTCTCAAGGTCACCAGCTGATCAAACTCTCCTTCCAGTTAGTTCCTGTAAGCCACATCTCAGGGTCTGACAGACTTCTTCAACCTACAGGAAAATCCTGGTCTGGTGTATAGACATAGATCTCAGCTGCTGGGACCCTACTCTTTTTCTCAGGTACTCATAGTTCAAAGATTCAAAGGTGCAGGGATGATTGAGAGGTTTTGTGCTGCTCAAGGCAAGTCAGCTAAAACCTATTGAAAACCCTGCAAACTGCTTCCTGTTTTACCTTGGGACCCACGAGGAGGGAGTGGGGGAACTGAGTGCTGCTGCTTTGCATGCCCAGGATGATGCTGTGTGGTCAGCAGATGTTCCCCACATTGCTGTATGTCAGCACACGTTATTAGTTTCTCTGTGCTAAGCAATGTACATCAAAGGGAAATATAAACTGTACTGGATTTTCTGATATCAGTGAGTTTGTGATGTTTTCTCTTCAGAAAGAGGTGATAAAGAAAATCAGAACTTTTTCTATGTGATTGAGACATTGTCATGCACCAGTCAGATGAACAATATGGTTACTGGATGTTATGTTGTGGTCTTACTGATTGGAACAACACAGCTACCCTCACTGGGCTAGCTTGTTAAATTTTGGCTCTTTTAATAACTATTCTCTTATCTCTTGCATTCAGTGGTTAATGGTAATTGTACAAGGAAAAAATGCTCCTTGGTCTTCAAAACAATTTTACAGTATTGTGCTCATCCACACTGAAAACTCAGTGTGAGTCACTGGACTTACAAGATACTGAGATGGAGAAGTAAAACAACAAATGGAAATGCAAAGTGGTAGAAGTACACAATACCTCTTTTAACAGCTCTGAGGGATGATGTGGTTATGTAGTAATGAAAAGTTACAGCTTCTCATTCTTTTTTATTTGAGACAGTGAAATTGCATCTGGAGTTTCAGAGCAAAGAGTGGAGCACCTCCACATTTCAGACACCACATCATACTTTCCCTCAGTCTCAGGAGCTACCTCTTCTGTAGCTTGGTAGTATTAGATTCCTTTGGGAATTCAGGTCATGACTCTCTAAACTTCTTTGGATAACTCTTGGGTAACTCCTAGTTCAACACTGAGGAGTGGGCCACATGTTTTCCAAAATTTATTCCAGTGCTCTGACATACATGATGCCAGAGCTCTGCAACCACATCATGGTAAACCTTGAGTTCCAACCAGAACCACATTGTTACCTCTTAACACCACACCCCTTCCTTTGGGCCATTGCTCACATCTGGTGGGAAATCCAGCTGAAGGCAATTTGAATTATTCCATTTTGCAGTGCCTCAAAAGCCTCCACTGCAGTATCTTGTTGTCAGCTTCAGCTGAAGAGCTGGTGGGTTAATGAGGGAGACTGGAATACCTTCTGATCCAGACCAGTGGCATTTCCAAATCTGGCACAACAGCACAATGAAGCTCTAGTTGCCACTGCCTGCAGCTGGAACACTTTGCTATCCAGAGCTGTCAGCACAGAGCTGTTCATGAGCTCTGAGTTTAGGATATGGAAAGGGAAACAAGGACTGCAAAGCTAAGCCGTGCTCTCAGTTTTCACATGCAGCTCGAAGATCCCAGTCATTTCTGAATATGCGTGTGTTTTATCTAAACACCATATGGTTTTGCTGACCTATGCAATGTTGATATTTCTACCCTAATTTGTATGTGTTTCTCTGTGCAGAGCCTGGTTTAGTTCTAGGAAAATGGCTCGAGTGCTGCTGAGTCAGTGCAGCTGGGATAATGAGTCGACCTACTTTTCTGGTCTCGTTGGGACACCCATGCATTATTGGAAGAAAAAATTAATTGCTGAAGATAATCCTTTCCACGGTAAAAGTCAATGTGGAAAATCACCTATCACTGTATTTTCTTTCCTTTGGCATGATATTTGTCCCTAAACCCAACCATAAAAGCAGCCTACAGCAATAATAAGAGGAACAGTACTAGCTGAGAAAAATATTACAGTAACATCCCTGTATAACAACTGTGCAGCCCAAGGTCACAAAGGGAGTGCTCAAAGCACCAAAAGATGGGCTGCAAACAAACTACTTCTTGTAAACTTTGCAGTGGAATGCTGAAGAAGTGAAAAGTCTTACTTTGTTCAGTACCTCTTGGTACAAGCTATTCACTTTTAAAATGGGCTGTAGTCTTGTGTCTGACAGGAAGCAATAGTCTGTTTTTGTTTCCCTGAGTTTTCCCAACTCTTTGTCCCTAAGGTCTGTGGTTATAGCATCCTACACTGCCCTCTCCTTCTGTCCTGGGGCTGTGAAGACAGACCTTCCCCATCTACCTGTGAGCTGCTGTGCTGTGTGAAAATAAAGGAGCTTTCCTGAGGGAGCAGAATATGGATTAATAGGGATAAGCCCAGTGCAATGAGGACAGTGAAGTAAAGCAACAATTGCTGCCAATTCCCTCCACTACCAACACCTTGCCATGCAAGACCAATACAGATTTATTTTTTTTTAAATTAAAAAAAAAAAAAGGGCAAGGCTAAGATACGTCTTGAAAGACCATTTGGTCCATTCACCTGCAGGCAAGAGTTAGTGGATGTATGAATAACTCCTGATTGCAGTTTACTTAAGTTGTTTTTAAAAGTACTGGTAGGAAAAGTTCTGCAGTTACCAGCCACTCCAATCCAGTGATTTACTAGCCCTACCTTTGGAAAGCTTATGTTAATGTTCAGTGTAAATCTTCTTGCTTCAATTTAAGTGCATTATGTTATTCTATTAACATGGTACTGTGGAGAATTGTTCCTTTCCTTTTTGCAGTAAATTAATATATATGGCAGCATATTTTGCTTTAGTTGTCTGTAAACTCTTTAATTTATTTTAGTAAGGTCATTTTTTTTTAGAAAATAAGTTATTTTTACCCTTTGTGGTGATATAATTTTGTTAACTGATGTTCAGTGGTCAATGCTGTTGTCTTGAGAACGTTTGGTAACTTCTTTTTCTTTGGGGTTTCCAGGGGTAGTCCCATATTTAGCCTGCAAATGGTGAAGTGAAGGAAAGGATGGTCTGCAGCAAGAGAGACTCAGATTTTGTGTCTGTAGGAACTTTTATATGGGCTTAAAAGAAGTTCTAACTTGGAGGAAAAATTCAATAATGCAATCAAGGTGCTAAGGAGGAATGAATGAAGGCCCTTACTAAGCATGATAGATAAGAGTTATTTCAATTCAAAAAGTTGAACTAGATATTGCTAGTCAGAGATTATTATCTCCTACATTTAAAAGAAACCCAGAGATGCATGCTAGTGATAAACCCCAAAAAGGGCAAAAAGGGCATTCTTGATTTGTGTGTCTGTTTTTGAGGCAGATATGGCTATAGCAAATTGTGTGTTTCTTAGCAGTGGAAAAATAATTTACAATGAAATATCATTGAATGCCTTGTGAAGAATGTGAGGAAAAAACCCTCAACAACTGTAGAAGTTGTGAAAAAAATGAAGCTCTATTTTACTCAAAATAGTGAGCAAAGATCTATGCAAAAAAAAATCTTGATTCTTACCTGCATGTCTTTTATGTGCTGACTCTTTATTCTATGATATGTGTAGAAGTGGTGCAACAAATAGAAATTTTGTCAGTAAAATAGGCCTGAAATCAGGGTGATGTAACTTCCAGGGTTCATGAAGTTACATGTCCATTTACAGAATTTATCACTTTATCTGGGAGTTTATCTGACTTTGTGGAGTTGTGTCAGCAAAGTGACTCACCCGTGGTAGTGCTGGTAGGACAGAGCACCAAAATTTAACACAGCTTAGTGATGGTGACAGACATGCCATCGACTTGGGGATGTCTGTGCTTGGTGCCTGCTTAGATTCATTCCTAAGCTGGTCCTGGGATAGCTGCCAGGTCCACGTAGCAAAGCCCAGTTTCATGCAGAGGGACTGGCTTTGATCCTGGAAGCAGCAGAGTTTATCCAGCACACCCAATGTGCTGCCCCAGGGCAGTGCCATCCTGATTCTGGAATGAAGCTTGTTAGAATTGGCTGAGCTATCCCAGCGTGGTGCATCCTTGCACAGTGTTGAAATATCCTTAATGTGCAGTCCTGGCTGATATCTGTGCAGATACACTCCTGCATCCTGAGCACAGTGATCAGCCAAGGGAGCAAACCTGTGAGCTGGTGTGGAGTGTGGCACTGCAGAAGAAATGACATCAAAAATGACAAAAAATGAGTGGCCAAAGCACAGTAGGTTATGTGGAAATGTGGGCATGAAAATTATATGGATGGCAGCCATTTCACTGCTGAAGTCCTCCCGGTACCCTGTTCTTCTAGAGCTCATAAAAGAGTATAAATTAACAATGCCAGCTGCCTGCATGGAACATATTTCTGGTATTTGCTGTGTAACAGTGTCTTTCTTACAAAGCCACTTGATTTCCAATGCTATGGGCAGAGCTCTGTGTTCCTGCCAGGCTACCAGAATGCAGCATCTGCTCCTCTCCTGCCAGCAGAGTCTGGCAGTAAATCCAGTGAGCCTGGCTCAGGAAGATCAGTGCAGATTTCCTTCCCGGTGTGGAACAGGTTTACCTGCTGGTCTGAGTACACCTGGGCCGTGTACCCCAGTTCTGGGATCTGCAGGGGTGGAAGAGTGAGCCTGCTGTTCATCCATTCTTCTAGGAAGGGTAATTTCATGGGGTTTAGCAACTTAAAGCATCTCTCAGGCAGTTTGAATTTATGCCCATGTACAGTTGTCCCAGGGCTGCTGGTGTAGAGTGTTGAGATGCACGTCCTTCCTGGCTCATCCCATGAGCTCTGGTGTTTCACCTAAAAAGCCTTACTTGGATAAGGAGCCACAGCCTCCTCTGTTCCTATTACTGGTTCAATTGACCTGTTTTAACTGTGTGTTCTGATGGCCCTCTCCCTGGTGGGAAAGGAACAGATATATGTGTCTTTATCTCTGTGGACCGTTTAATCGATGCTGCATTTCAGCATCGAATACTAAAGTCACAGAGAGGGTTTATGCAGCAAAACAATAAAGCATTCATAATTCTCCCTCACATGAGAAATAACACAACCATGCAATGCCACATAAATCTTCAGGTAACTCTAGACATATGTGAAGTTGCTCATTACTGTTAGTTTGCTCTTCCACAGTCCAGTCATTTTCTTCTTTCTCCTCTGAGAGTTCTACCTGTGATTTCTCTCTAAACTCTCCATTACATATTCTGTTTCAATTTCAAAATTGTGCATTTTTTATTCTAACCAATGCTACAGACATCCTGACAACAAGCTCTTGGACACTGCTTCATTTGGAAGATTTAAGTATCTTATAAATGAGATATCTTCACAAGCTAGGTTTGGACAAACTATGATCAGGAAGAAAACCACTTGTTATTCATGTGATGGAACATATTTCCAATTTAAATCCATGCATATAGTGAATAATTAGATTTCAGTATTCCCTCTCTGTTGACTTCCACATCCCCTCCACACCCTCCCTGACACGGATGTGATCTTGCAATCCTGGAACTGTGAAGTTGTAATATTTAGTAGTATTTGGGCAAATAATGCTAATATTTTTGTTTGAATTCTGCTCAAGATTTCACTGGGGCTGTATGTTGGTGGATTAACGTGATAACAGGAATAAATGCAGAAATCAACTGCATAAAGGAAATGACAGGTAGATACACAGAAATTACAGTTTGAGTTTTCTGGACATGAATGGTTCACATTGTCTGAAAATGTCAACGAACCTCCACAGACCTCTCCGAGGAAAAGGGAACACTTTAAAAACACAGCCAGAATTCTCTGCAAGGAGGAAACTCTGAGACTGACCCAGGTTAGGGAAATTACTTGCAGTGACATTAGGTTCTTTAGGCCCAAGGGGTATTTTAATGCTATCAGGATTTAATCTATGTTATGGATTCATATGAGGAAAGAAAAGATAATTTTGGATAATGAATGCTCATGGTGTACTCTTCAGGAGTTTGGCTAAATTCTGTCACCCTTCATAAAGGCTAAAACTAATGGAGATATGTTTTTTTCCTTATACTTTTATAGACCTTTAACTGATATTTTAAGATCAGTATGAGGTAAAATTATCCTGCTTGTGGGTAAAATACTTGTACTTCAAGTATTTGCAAGAGAAATTCTTGTTTTCTTTGTGAAGTTCTGAACCTTGTCTTTAATTCCATGGTACTTTTTTCTTCTTTGCATCTTTTGTGATAGTTTGTATTTGGAAGCATTTGTATTTTCAAGAGCAACTGCAATGCAGTCCATTTAAATGCATTGCAAAGCAGAGCAGGTTTGGTGTAATTGCAGAGAAAACACAGTCTAATTGCAAGATATTTCACTTATTTTTAATCGTAGTGCTGGCAATACAGCCATGGTGAAGTGTAACTGTGAGGTGCTCTGACGGTGGAAATGTGTCATTATATATACAATGAATTTTTCTCAGCAATGCTAAATACAATAGTTACTGAACAGCTAGAGACTAATTGCATCTGTAGTAGTTTCTGGCTGCTATAAAAGATCATTTCCTTCTAAATTTTGTTACTTATGATACTGTTAATAGGAACATTAGACTTGGGTCTGGTATATGTTTACACAACATTATTAAAAATAACACCCAAGATTACTGAAATGGAAAGTTTCAGTTTGTTTTGCCTTGATTGTAAAGTGCTTTTTATCTTGGTTCTTTTATTTTTCTTTTATGCATCCACTTTTCACTTTGGCTTCTTTTTTCCTTTAATTATGTTAAAATGTTCCTTTAAGCCTTTCAATGGCAGTTCTGCAAAGGGGTAAAACAACTTTTAAAATCCCTCTAACCATTAAACTCTCTATGTGTCCAAACTGACTTCACACTTAGTTCTTGATTGTTGAGATACTCAGAATAGTATTACTCAAAATCAACTTCATCTATTATTTAGGTACTGATGGGACCCAAATTTCTTGCCTGTATTTTTGTGGGGTGGGTGAAGAGCTAGAGTTTTTAGTTAGAGACTGAAAATGGCATTAAATGCACTTATAGTGCATTTTCAGGAATACAGAAATGATTGCCTGGGTAAGAAGAATCAATGGCATTGGCTGAAGACACAAACTGAATGACAGTGGTTCTTCCAAAGCATACAGAACTGTGCAATTATCATTAATAATGTAGAGGATTAAACATTTTGCAATTCATCATACAGAATCAAATCTGAAGGCCTTTACTTTATCACTTCAATAAGTTCCTAGTTTAAATTTGTCTCTACAAACACTGATATTCAACTGTGTGGATAACTGGTCTGTGTAACAACCTGCTTCTTTGACCATAATCCTGATGTGCTTTGCCTCTTTCTTTTTGTTCATTTCTATACCCACTGGTAAATCAGCTTAATTAGCTTCCAAACTCCCGAGGGATGGCAGTGGGACAGAGTTTGTATTTGGAGTTTCCAGCACCATTCAGTAGATATAAAGCATAAGAGGCTGTACGTGCACCCTGTGAAAGGATGAGGCACAATTTGACCAGGAAACCCTTGAATTAAATAGGAAAGAAGGACCTGTGAGTGAACCCAAAGAAATGTTGAGTGATTTAACAAAGTGTCACCATTTAACATGTCTGAAGATGTAAATTGTGCACCTCTTCCTGTACAGCAAACCAACAGGACAATAGATGTATCAGCTGCTGCAAGAGCTGAGGTAATTTGCCTTGTGGGAGGAAAATCTCAAAGCAGTAATTAAAACTCCTTATTTTAAAACCTTTTCAATAGCTTTATTTTTAATATTTGTGAATCTACTGAAAACCAAAAATGCTTATTTTGGCATTATAGTTTGCATCTTGTAGAATAGTTGCAATTTGAGAGTCTCTCTGATAATTCCTTTTATTGTAGGCCCAGTGGTTAACACATGATGCATTACAGCTGCTCTTCTTGAACAGTTTACCAGGGAGTCTGGTCTTGCAAAGGGAACAGGAACATGAAGGCAGCAGATCATAAATTCCAAACATAATTCTGGTATTTCTGAATGCAAGTGATGCAGTGTGATGTTCCTCTTCTTAGTGGAAAGTTGGCAAGCCAGAGAAATGCTGAATATCAGTTGCAGGGAGAATGTCTTTAGCTGGCCTCATCAGTGTGAGTCCTGATGTTGGCTGGTGTTGGCCCAGCTGGCAAGGACTGATGTGTGGTAGGTGGGGCTCCTGTCTGCAGCTCTGCCAGCTGAAGGTAAGGATGGGTGTTGGCACAGGGTGACTTCCTCAGCTTACACAGCAGCCACTGGTACAGTGCTTATGAACAAAGGTCCTTCTCTCAGCATCCTGGTACTTTGCTGCTGCTTCTTTTTTGAGCACTATTGTTGGCCATTACAGCTAAACTCTTCTTTTAGTTGTTTTGGGAAGAGGTATTGCCTTGGAGTGATTGGTGTTTTTCAAACGTGGCATATTTGAGTGTGATTACCACATTTGTGCTTCTCTTGCTAGTGAGGGGTTTAATCAAGATCAGCAAGTGTTTAGCATTCCACTGTTTCACAAATTGTTGGCAGCAATTCAGAGGTCTTATAGAGCAACTGGGAAAATTGAAGGTGTTCAAGGACTAAGAGAAGAGCAAGGATAACTCAGCTAACTGCCTGCTTGAAAACACAGAGGAAATATGCAGGAAAAGCCACAGTGAATATGGGGGTTATACCATGTGAGTGCAATTCTGTGCTGAATTACATTCCAGGATAAATAACCCACATCTGCCTCGTGGTGTTTGTAGTTTGGTGTGACCACAGCTGCAAGTGAATGTTTAGAATTCTGATATTATTGTTAACTGAATAGAGCAATCTTTAAATTGGGTAAGTATATAAGCAGATTGAATGTACTAGTTCTGTTTTACAAGGGAGATTGCTTTGCAGCTTCAAATGTTTGGGATATGTACTGTGATTACTTTATTAAAGTAATATGACATAAAACATACCATTATGCTTTTGCTATAAAGTATGTATTAAAATATGATTTATTTTTTTTTCTGGAAACTTAGTATAACTAGACAATGCTATAATAGTTGGTTTCTGTTCAGGCTTTCCTGATTTTTTGTTTTTTTTGCCTTTTAAGTAAAACATGCTATCCAATCTAAACTGCTCTATGTATGTACAATCCAAGTAAATTTTTCATTTTTTCAGGATATCATCTAAGGCCAACAAAATAATGAAAGAAACACTCAATTTGGCTGTTGGGGTCATGACTTTATGCTATGCTTTCATTTGAACAATCAGAATTTATGCTATATTTTAAGGAGCTTTTTGAATTATGATATAGTTTGCAATTTAGATTAGTTTATCCCTGAGTTTTCATCCAAAGTTATGTACTGTCTTAAATTACACAACAAGCTAATAAGTAATTAGCCCATTTTGCACACATAAAACCTCTAGGTGAAATACAGCAATTGGTAAAGTACTTATAATAAACACTATATACACCAATAAAATAATTCAATAAAAATAAATAAAATAAAAGGGTTTCCTTTATATATTTCAGCAGGGAGTTTGCAGTGTACTTCTTTTCACTGCATACAGTTACTAATGGGAGAGGGGCTTCTATTTTGCCACTATTTATGGGTGTTAGGTTTGGTTTAGATCTGCAAACATGCTTTTATTTAATCAGATTTTAATTAACAAAATGGTTCAAAGCTACAGGTGGATCAGGTACAAAAAGAACAGGCAAATATTCCTACATTTAATTCTGATCATTAGCCTGGAAGGTCCAGCATGGAACTTTAAATCCCTGTTCAGAGCTGGTTGTGTTCACAGCTCCCTGACAGTTGTGCTGTGTGACTTCACCTCTCTGCCCTGCTCCACTTCTTGGATAGCAGGAGATTCTTACAGGGAGAGGGAGCACTAGGGTGAAAATGCCTCTTTTCAGCTCGAGGATGATAAACTGTCTGCTCATATAAGAATATGGTCTGGGGGAAATGAATGTAGAAGCCTTTCAGACACATCACAAAGTGCACGTGAAAAACAAGAGTCAAGGAAGGACGGATTTTGTAACATTGATTGTTTAAATCTTCTAAACAGAAGAGTGGTTGAGCACTCTGGTCTCTTTCTTTTGCTTTTTCTATGCACTAAGCACATATTCCCCCAACTCTATAAAAATGAATTTTTGAGCTAGAGCCAAAAGTCAGCTGAGCAAAATAATTTGCTCCACTACTGTCCTCAAAGCAGATACAGTTCAAGTGCCTTTCAAACAGGAGAATCCTAAATATCTGGAGAATCTCTCAGCTGCTTGTATGACTTTGTCTGGGTGACTGAAGCAGGTACATAAACATCCCTGTCCCCACTGCTGCAGCTCTGCTGTGCAAAACAGAGGGTTATTTTATATATTTAGCTCTTTTAGCCCCTGTCATTTGTGGGTCCTCTGAATAGTTCAGTTTCCAATATTTAAATCTGTAAAAGCATTTTGTCATGCTTTTTGGTTCTGTGATCACCTTGTCCCTTGGTCCCTCTGTCACCAACACTTGTGACGTTTTGTTGGAAGGTGCAGCAGTGCTTCTTTTTGCTCAACCATATGATATGAGCTGGTGTCACTGGCTCAGGGTAATGGAAGGGCAATCACCTCCCGTGCTTCCATCCTTCAGTGAATCCTCTCCTTCATGTGTCTCTTTGTTCCTGCTGTGAGCACAGTCCTCCCACGCAGCGCTGCAGCAATCCAGGAGCGCTCTTGGTTTCGTCTGTGTTTCATTTTTGTTGCCCATCTGTGTTCCTGCAACTCTTTCTGCCTCCAAGTCCTCTTTTAAATTCTCATTTGTATTGCTGTTTCTGTTTAGAATGGGATGCACTTCTCAATGCCCAGGAACACATTTATTTTCTGCCCTTGAGTATTCCCCCCAGGCTCACAATTTGGTGCTGAGAGTTTTAGTCTTAGTACTTCATTGTGCTTAAGCAGATGCTCAAATTTAAGTACAAGCAGCTAAACTATCAAAATTTAAACACATACTTTTCACAATTCAGAATGGATGGTACCTTTAGCATTTTCCTGAATGGGAGGCTAAAAACCTGAATATGAATATAAATGTAATTAAATCTCTAGTGAATATTGAGAGCATACCTATAACATGTATGGACTTAAGTGCTTTCCTAAGTAGAGGTGTTTTACCCTGATTTTAAGTTTTTTTCCAACATGAAACTTATTTTTGTTTTTCTAATTACCTGCAGTTACTGACAAGAAAAAGATATAGTGCTTTTACAGATAATTAGGAGAGGGTGTTTTACTACTTCACTTCTCTGTTTTCTCATTAGGCAGGCATCTATTCATCATTCTCAGTTTCTGTAGACAAGAGTTTTCTGCTGACTAGGTAAAAGTGTAACTTTTCCTTATACAGAGCTGGCAGCTCTGTAGTTATACCATTGTTTAGTCATACCATTATTTTGTTGTTGGATTCTATTCCTGAACTGCTCTTGTTAACGTGACTGTGTGTATGTATGTACTTACCTGTCTCCTTCAGTGATGGAAGAGAGCACTTGAAAAACAGGGACCAAAACTAAAAAACTGATATTTAAAATATGATTTTAAGACAGTTTTATTACACATTATTTTATATACACTGTATATAGAGAATTACTACTTCACTTCTACCATGAATTTTGGAATACTCTGGGTTACTTCCCTGAAAATATTTGTTTATGGACAGCAGAAAAATCAAAATAAGTTCATACCATAGTGATAGAATTCATGAAAAATACAAGATGCACAATCCTCTCAAAATATTTCAGCTTGATTTGCTTTGAAAAGCTTGCTTGTCTGAGTAGAATGACTGAAAAATGGCATTGTACAGAAAAAGCCCTGTTATGAATGCCTGAAATTTTTGAAGTTATTTTTGAATAGATTGATTCATATTCAGATTAGCTTCCTGCCAGATGGAGGGAATTTACAGTAAATCAGTTTTTGGCAGCAGAGAAATAAAAACCGAACAACATCTGCTTATTTGTAAAAGTTGTCCTATTCTTTTTCTGTATTGGCAGGGCACATATTACCTACCCAAAGCAAGTTTTATGACTGATAAGTTGTGGAATCTTAAAGCTTACAGGGCTCAGAAGGTGTTTGTGTTTACAGAAGAGGTGTGTTCATACAGTGTAAGCAGCACCTCTGCATAACACAACCACTGATGTTCAGCATCGCTGTCCAGAGATAGAACCTCTATTGAGTTTGTGTCCCAGCAGTGGGTCTTGGTGCAGGAAAAGCCTCACAGTTGCCAGAAGATATTTTAGTCTGTGATCTCACAGACAGGTCTCTGTAGGCAAATTCAAAGTCAAACGTTCCACGTTCCCAAAGAGAGAAGGCTCATGAGTATGCAAAAATCTTAAGAGCCTCCTTTTGACCCATGCAAATCGAACTATTCTGTGGTCCTATTAATATTTCTCTTCACAAGTTCATGCATTGCTTTACAAATGGGATGTTGGAGTGCTCGGATATCAGGTCGATATATTTGACTGCTGCTTAGTAATGACCTTGCCCTGATGGGCGTGCCTGAGTTTTTAATAAGCAGTTTGTTTACAGTATTGACTCTCTTATTGTACATGTACATAAAAAGAGAAAGCTCAGGTTTTCTTAGTGTCACTGATGTCCAAAGTACTGGCTCAAAACTGCTGAAGTCAGAGGTTAGATGGCTAAAGTGGGAGTTAAAAGCACACTTCTGGTGTGAATGGCTAACAGCAATCCTTCAGTGATTGCAACTCAAAATCAGCAGGAGCTGGAAGCTACAGGCAGTGAGAAGGCAGTCGTACGGTACTTCACACACCTACCTTTGTTTACCAAAAGTACCATGCTGTTCTTGTCTACTAAAACACTTACAAGTAGAAATAGATGTAGAATAGTACCTTTATTCTGTCCTATAAGTTTAGAGATAAAACATATACTTGGAATGTTGGTAACGCATTTATTAAAAGAAGACTTGTCCTGTATTTCTACTATTAATTTCAGGAATGGTTTTCAGAATACTGTCATCTGGATTGAGGGTGAATCCATCTGTATCTTTTCCTTAAGGTGACCACTAGGAAACTGTCTTTGATAAAGCAAAGCATGAGTTGAATCCTCACAAGGTGCCTAATCTCCTATGGGCAAGCAAAATTTATTGGCAGTGTGTTTTACTCCAGCAATTAATTTAGGTGGATAAAGTAGAGAAGATTTTGGGCATACCAGCTTTTCATCAGGAGCTAAAGGTGTGTTAATAATTAACCATCTTAGTAGCTGGCACCTGAAAAATCTTCTTTACCCAAAGGTTAGGCATCTTGGGGAGCTTCTTCTGCATTCACAGTTCCTTTCTGTTACCTAGAATGACTTGAAAGGCCCAGAGAAATCTTCCTTCTCCTAAAGGAGGGAGCTAAAGAACTCTCCTTATTTCTTTCTTCCTCCTCTATCTTTGTTCTCAGTCCCTTAAAAGACATTTAGAATATAGGAAATATGAGCATCCTCTTCTTTGGTTTCTGTAATTTGTGCAATAGTTCAGAAGGTTCCATTGCTTCCTTTCTCCCTGAGCTCTCCTGGTATATGTATCTGTTCTGTTCTAAACTTGCATGATATTCAGACTTATGGGATAAAAATGTTTCTTTTTACTGACAAACCCTTTAGAACACAGTGCTATAACCTTATAAATTTCATCTCAAGAGAAGAAGTATGCTTGTAGACTTCTTAATAGAATCCCAGAATGGTTTTGGTTTGAAGGGACCTTAAAGACCATCTAGTTTTAACCTGGGCCGGGATACCTTCTACTAGGCCAGGTTGTTCAAAGTCCCATCCACCTTGGCCTTGAACACTTCCAGGGATGTGACATGCATAACTTTCCTGGGCAACCTGATGTGATGGGTCTTCTCTCTGCATTTGGTAGAGGGGTGAAGCAGTTCTGCAAGAGCACCTCAGGTTTTGGGCAAGTCTCTTTCCCCTGCTTGCAAACTCCCATTCTTCTGCATTACTGGCCTGTGTGAGTCGACAGAGGGAGGCATCCAGAGTAACCACCTTGCAGCTAGAATGCCAAGAATAAATTAACTTCCATTATCTTGCTAACCAGTGGATCTCTGAAGCAACACCCGGGCAGAGATACGTGAGCAGAGACAAAGGAGTGTTAAGCTCAGTCCAGGCTTGAGAATCCCCAGCCTGCTGTTCACACAGGCTGCCCAGAGCTATCTCGAGCTGCAGGATCACTTGTTCCACTTACAGTCCTCCTGGACAGTCTTTTGCTTTTAACCCATTCCTTCCAGCATGACCCATTCCCCTTCTGCTTGTGCTACTGGCCACAGGATCTTCTGGCTCTCTGTGGATCCCGGCGCTCCTCTGTTTTTCCTCCAGCTCAGGAGACCCCCCTGTGTGGTGTGATCCCCTCCTTAGCTGTAGAATGCACCTGCTCAAGAGCTGGTTACCTTGGCAAAGAGATTCCCAGCTTCTGTGGCCACGTGAGATTTGTGTGGAATGGAATCATCTGTGGCAGATTTAAGATTGAAATCCTTTCCTTCCCCTCTTATCTGGGATATTCTCTAATCGTGGCCTAGAATGCTGAATGTTTTGACTCCCCCCAGTCAAGAGTGTAATTATGTCAGATATTCTATCAACAAATCTGCTAGGAGATATTATTTCTTCCTATTTTTCAGACACCTTCTATCAAGGGACTTAGAATTAGCACTCTCGTCCTTGGCCAAAGAAATGTCAAGGTAATAATCTTGATGATGGAAGCCAGAAGTGGCTGAAGAATGAAATCTGAAGTAATACAGCCACTAGATTACATTTTCTCTTTTCTGAATATATATGTGTAATACTTCTATTTCTTCTTAGGTAGTAGCAAAAATGTGCTAATGTAATTTGAAAATTACACAGGGAAAATTGTATATTTTGAGATAATTCCTACATTAGATTAGTAGTTGATATGAAAAATTGTAGGTGTTTTATAAAATGACTATCTTTTGGAGGCTAAATTTGAACTTGTAAGTGAATTAAATGAATAGACCATGAATTAATGTTTAAATTACTCTGTAAAATGTATCTCTGTTAAGGAAGCAGCATTATAGAATAATGACTTAGTATGAAATGCAGTGGATTTAAATAGGTAAAACATAACCCCGGAGCACCCACTACACCCAAAGAAGATGCAAGAACAGAGTCTGTGTCTATTGGTTTCCAGTGTGTGCTTTTGTTTGTTTTTTTCCTCTAGGAACTATTGTCTTCCTGTTTCACAGCCAGGTCTAGAATTTCTGCCTACCTCTTTGTTTAAAAGGAATGTGTTGAAACAATACTTGCACTTAAATATTAGAGGTGATTGTTTTTATCCTTCTTAGGGACAAACAGTCAGTGCAGTCAGACTCCTAAACACTTTTCCA
Organism: Lepidothrix coronata; assembly: GCF_001604755.1. Taxonomy (NCBI): domain Eukaryota; kingdom Metazoa; phylum Chordata; class Aves; order Passeriformes; family Pipridae; genus Lepidothrix; species Lepidothrix coronata. The sequence continues at coordinate 1,649,215 of NW_016690253.1, read as the reverse complement.
CTTTCACAATGTATAGTTAAGATCAAAAAAGAAAAAGGAGACTTTCTGGATGATAGGAATAATAATTGGGTGTGTTTCTGAACATTAGCTCTTCACTGAAGAGCAGGACACACCAGGCTGTGCAGTAATTATTTAATATTCTATCACACCACATCACTGACCTTGACTATCTTAGTGATTGTATTGAAGAAAATGAAAATTAATTTATGCAAATAATAAAAGACAATAATTAGAAAAAACATAATTTAACACTACAGAGATTTCTAAAAATTAATTTGCATTTATTAATGGTGTAAAATGTCAATTGCTTTTCACAAATGTGCATTTTTGTAAAATTAATATTTAAGAAATTGAATATATACTTTGCATATGGTAACTCAGATCTTCCTTCAGCAAAGTGCTGGAGTACCTTGGCACTTCAATTAAGAGAAGATTCAATGGTATTGGGACAATTATTTACCTGAAAGATCTGTTAGATGTTTTTTTTATTATGAATTTGTTTGTAATGCCAAAAGCAAGTAGCAAGGTTCTGCAGTTGGGTTTGCATCTCTCTTGCACTCTAATTACTCTTTCAAACACTGTTTGGTTTTTCAGACTCTCTTTCCTTGTACTTGAAAGAGAAATAATGAGTAAAGCCAAGTAATTTTGGGGCATGATGAAAATTGAACAAAGCAAGCTGCTTTTTCAAGGGCTTTAACAAAAGCTTTTATTTTTGAAAGGCTGATGAATCACATTCCTGGGGATTGATTGGCAAACACTGGGAAGAATTCTTTGTTGTCCATTATTGACATATGGGTTGGCTAGACATGGTTATGAACCTCTGCAATTTTGTTCTCAGTGTCTGCAATAGTATTTTATTAAACATTTTATAAGATAAGTAATGGAACAGTTTTGAACCCTTACCTTTCACTATATATTTACTTAATCTCTGAAGTGTCCTGGAAAAAATTTGACCATGGGGGTATTAGGATGGGCAAGCAAGTTTGAACTGAAGTTAAAACAATTTTCTATTCAAAATAATGCGATGGGTTGGCTAAATTGTGAGTAGGGTTTTCCATCTTTTTTTTCTTTCATTTTTATACCTTTCAGCATTTTTTCTTTCCTTTTAAATTTTATTACACTTTAATGGTGGTAGTGGAGGAGTTACAAAGTGTTAGCAGAAGAAGACCATGACAGAAACAACTACAAGTCAAGTATTTTAAGCAGCTGCCCCCACTGTTCTTGTGCATTCTTCAGCATCTGAACTCAGAGACAGAAATCACCACTAATGTAAGGAGAGGAACTGAAGGATGTGGAGGTGTTGGCATCTGAATCTCTCAGAGCATTTGCAGACCAGCATCCATCTTCCAGCTGCAGTGAGGCTTGAAAGGTCTCCGAGAGAATCCAGTGAAATCTCGAAGGCCAGTTGGCATCACTTTTCCAGAATCTCCTCATTATATGCCATTAAGTTGGAGAATTCATAGGTCTCTTTGAAGGTGTGGGAGTGAAACTCTAGGTTTTTTTTTTTTAGTGGAAAAGATCTTTCCCACAGTATATTCAGTTTGCTGCTTGCTTTTAAGATACACCTTGTGGAATAGAAGCAGAATAGGTTGATTTATGCCCCATCTCTATCAGATATGAATAGAGCTTGTGCATCTGCACTCTGTAAACATTTTGAGCAACAGACAGTTTTGTTTTCTTTGTTATTGCTGTGTTGCATGAGTATTGCAAACACATTGCCAGTAATAAAATCTTAAAAGCTCGCCAAAATCATTAGGTTCTATACACTTATTATTAGACTGAAGAAGTGCTGCATGTTTATCACCAGCTGCTTTTCCAAATGCAGTAAGGCACTAGAGTGCTGAATCCTGTAACGTGTTGAAAAGATAATATCACTTGTCTTGTAAAGAATCACAGATTGGTAGAAACATTTTCAATTCAATTATGGGTTCCAACCTCAATTACTTTAAGAATCTCTCTTGTTAATTTATGGAGATGCTCACAGACAAGTATTCCTATACATAATTATTTCTCATTTGATGATAAACAGAGGAAGCAAACCCAATATGGTCCAAATCTTGCATGCACAAGCCAGGTGGTAAATACACATTACTCTCAGAATACCTGCTTAACCATGAGTTTAGGAACAGTTTCTCTGTAATGACACTTCCAGCCTAAGAAAATCTTTTCTCTGGATGAGTAGTTTGTAATCCTGCCAGAGAGTGCACCTTTGGGGACCAGCCTTTTCAGATATGATGGCTCAGTGATGGCAGCACAGTTCCTGTGCCTCTGGATGGAAAAATGAACAGCAGAATTTCTACTTTACTGCTCATCCATCCAGGCCTTATGCAATCACTGGATGATGAAGTTGCACTGCTCATTTCCTGCCTTGCTGGAGAAAAAAATAACGTGCAGGTTTTTTGCTTTTACACATTCTGGTACCGAGGGTTTTAGTGAGAAAACCAGGGGCAAAAAATGTTTTGTTTCAGCAACAGCAGGGAGGAGTTTCTGTGTAGTTACCCTCTGAGAACCCTTCTCTGACCACTCCACCTCTGGATGGAGGTTGTTCTGGCTGAAGCTACTTGGCATTTGGATCTTCTTAAAGACATTGGGATCCCTGTGCTTTTTCACTGGCCCCTACACTGAAGTTCCTCTTTCCAAGTGTTGCTGTACTTGGTAGTCAGGGAGGATTCTTGGACATCAGGTTCTTGAGGAGAACAAAGGATCTGGAAATGATGATGCTGATATAGTTTTATCTTCAGGATCCGGGTAAATTGTTTCTGTGATGACTTGGCTAAGTTGTGAGTATGGTTTTGCATCTTTTTCTTCTTTCCTTTTTATACTTTTCAGCATTTTTATTTCCTTTTAAATTTTTCCCCCCTTTTTATCTTGTTCCTTCTATTTTTCTGATAACATCTGCACTTTTCTGTGGAGTTTGCCCTTTGGCTGAATTCTGTGTGATGGCAAAGTAACTAAGGGCAAAGTGCTCTCTAGATTATTTGATCCAAAAAATGATAAAAATAAAATATGTGCTGGCAACATCTTTTCTATTGCTAAAATGTAGTTTAAAAAATGTTGTAGAGAAAATCAAAGAAACCTCACTGATAGTCTTTGATGAACAAGTTGTTTAAAAAAAACAACAACAAGCCAATAAAGCACAACCAAACAAAACCAACGAAACCATCACAAAGGAAACAAGCAAAAACAAATAGGCAAACAAAATCCACAGGCCTTTAAAACATTTTCTATTTGTTCCACAAGTCTACAATAATTAAAAAAAAAATAAAAGAGAAAAATGTAACTTACAGAAATATTTCAAATAGATCATAGAATTTGCTTGGAAAGCATGGTATAAGAGAGGAGTAAAATATTCTGTCTTGCCAAAAGTTTTTTCAGGTATTCTTTCTGTATGTCTAATTCCTTAATTTGTATACCTGTGTACTGATGCTTTAACAGCATGTCAGTTGATGTTGGCATTATTGATGTTTCAAAGATTAAGATTTCCAGGTGGTTTGAATTCAACTTTGCTATCACAGTGTTGTCCATTAGCTTTTGTGTGGCACTTGTCTTTTTCTCTTTAGAGTAATTAGATTTTGTAATTTAGTGCTGGCAGGGATTTCAGATTATTATTAAAATCTTCTGTATTACCCTATGTGGTGTTATGCTGCACAGTCAGTGTGTGCACAGTGGTCAGATTTGTCTTTCTAGGAATCATTAAGGAGCTCTAGACTTGATCTTTTTGTCCCAACTGGCTCTATGAGTTCCTACAATATGTCTGTTATTTGAACCCATATGTAGAGGATGTGTTAAGTGTGTGTAACTGCTGTTTTAAGCAGTTCTCTCTTCAGAGTAAATTTTTTCTATTTAGTTTGCTTATTCGCATTTTACAAAGTGTTAAAATTTTGTTAGAACAATAATTAATGCTGCTGTTTGCTCGTGTCACTGCTCTTGGAAATCATGCCCATGGAGGAAGTGTGTAAGGAAGAGAGTAGCCATGGTGGAGTGTCTGATACACACCACAGGACCTGTGTAACTGTTTAATTCTTATGAGACCAAATGGTTTTACAGTTTTTTCGTTTAAGATCATTGCTGGACTGGAAACAAGTGTGTATCACACCCAACAACATCAACCTCTGAGCAGGAAACCTGGTTGGGAATTTCCCAGGCACAAATTTATGCTAAAAACCGTGTTCTTTTGCCTTCCCCACAAGTCCTAACACTACAAACTACAAGCATCATTTTCCAATATATGAACTACACTGCAGCAGATTTGGTACCCGCTGCTCAAGAGCTTGAGAAGGCAGCGTGTGATGTCTGTGCAGTTTGGTGTATTTTCTGGTGCTCAAGCCCCCCTTCCATGTGCAGAGGTGTCATTAACCCTTACAGGAAAGACTAGTGGCTGTCACAGGGGGGGAGTTTTCAGAGCAGATGCTGGAACAGGCCTGCTCAGCATCCCCCTTGCAGGAAACAAGAGCCAGGCTTTGCCAGAGGTGTTAATGCCCCTGAGCTTCTCTACATTCCAAAGTCAATACTGAAGAGTCACAGAGTGGATAAAACATTATAGGACAAGTGGCTTATCACAGATATCATGAATAATGCACTTGGCTTGACCGAATACTCTAATGGCACCGCTTACATTTTTTTTTTTTTAAAACACATTTTTGAAACAGTGTATTCATAAACATAAAAGGTCCTCCTCACCTCAGTGATAAAGTCTATGCTGCTGCAATACATTTTTGTGGCACAGGCTGTATTTCTGCAGTTAGATTTATTAGTGTGAAGAAAATTGCTCTTCTGAAAAACAAGTAATACAGACACATTATTACTGTAGCAGAAGGTGTTATTAATCCACACAGTGCCTCTCCAGTTGCATGGACTCTGTTTATTATCTGTGAAAAGAACATGACTTTAGCTTACTTTAACCAATCCTGGAAGCAGCTATTTTATGATGAGACTTTTCTTGCTTACTCTTTATTTTCACAGGATACTATACTGTCTTCATGCATTTTTAGTAGGGGTTCACTTACTATACTGAAGTAGAGGTGTATGTTGACCAAACTTTCCGTGTTTTTTCTTCTAAACTTTCTTTGAGGATTTAAAGGAAATAAAACCAACTGAGAATGTTACTGTGTGTGGTACAGAGTCGGAGAGGAAGAATTAAAGAGACGTTTGCTTGAGAAACAGCTTTGAAATCCCAAACAAAGCCTTATGCAATCAAGAAATAAAAAAAAATATAACTGGAAGCAGGAGCAGTAACATGAGAAAATAATCCCATTTACCTGCTGGTTGGGAGAAACCAGTCTGGGATGGCCTGTTGAATAGAGATAATCCAAAAAAGGTCTGGTAGTCCATGTATGTGGAACAGGAGATAGGGAAGCCCTCTGTATTCCTGCCTTTTCCACTGTTGTTGTCTGTGAATTTAGTGGCAGATTCCTGTCCTGGTTCCCCTTGTGTGCAGCTGAACTAATTACACTTCCCAGTACTCAGCACTAGCAAGGTCAGATTGGGGTAGCCTGTTTTTTAAAATGCAAAGATCAGCAGAACGTGATGAGGTTCTGACAAAACAGGCAATCCTGAGCACTCAACGATGCTTTACCTGGGCATTAATTTCAATCCTGTGCCTCCCGTAACGCAGCACGAGAAATTATTATTGTTACTGTCCAGTCATGTCCTTTCACGGTGTGAGGCAAATAACACTGCAGATGTCTTTCACTTTCTTTTGGTTTGGTCAACTTTTTGATCAACCTTTTTCCCAATAGACTTATTAATCACGTGAGAGAAGTTACTTAAGCTTGAGTTATCTATTGCTGCTCCTGGCTTTATGTTTTCCACTGGCATGTTTGTGGCTCTTGCATTCCCAGTCCTCCTGCAGGATACCCGTTGCCCAGATCCAAAGTTTGCCAGAGCTTGAGTGAAATGATGGGTGAGACTGAGGGCAGGCTGGCAGGGGTGCAGTTGGTCACACATATTTATTGCAGCGAGGAGAGAAAATTGCTCCACAGCCTAATTTTGCTAAGTATAAAACAGAGAGGATCAAAGTGTTCACAAACAAGACCCTCATGGCTTCCTTTGAAGTGAAACTGTCTGAATTATTTATTTTTAGTCTTATGTGGTGTAATTGGCTCAGAGAAGTAATGCTGTATCTGCTTGTAATTAAAATAAGGTAACATTTTTAATATTAATAAATAGTTTCTCTATTACTGTGCCACGCCGATTAAATAGGGTACAGACCTTATTAAGACTTGTTTTTGCTTGATAACAATGCATGGCTATAATTGACTTTTGTTTGATCCAGCGTTTCTCTAAATTAAAAAGAACAAAGCCTATCAGATAAAAATGAAATAGCACAGAATGTATATTTCATAATCCTTTTTGAAATGCAAATATGTTACAAAACCTGTTTCTTATATGTTCTCAGGTTATGTCTGATATTTGTAAAGATTGCTCATCATTGCTTTCAATTAACAGTCCACTTATCAAGGATAACCTCTATGTTTTTCATACCACAACTGATAAATCCAATCCTTTCATTAAGATGAATGAATCCTTCTCTAAGAACCATAACAGTGCCACATGGTGTCTAAGAGAACAACAGAGTGCTTTTGACTCTTGTTTTGACTGTTATAATTTTAACAAAGACACACAAAACAAATTAGTAGCAAAAATACAAGTTGCCTTTCCCCTTCCCACAAGATGTTTTATTTGTTGTATGGATCTGAGGTAAAAACAAATTAAAATAGTCTCTTGTTTTACTTTGCTCCAATTAATCAGTCAATGATTTCAATGGCAACAGTTTTCTGTTTAGTTCAGACGATTTTTAAGAGATATCACTGATTTAATTTTCATGTGGTGGAGAGAATGCACTTCCTTCTCCCCCCGCTGCAATGTGTGGGAATACTATACCACAGATTGAGAAGCATCTGCTTTGAGATGTGCAACTTTATCCTTTTGGTCTATTTTCCTGTGAATGTTGGAAAGAACATGTAATGGACAACCAGCCTGGGCTGTGGTACCTGCTTGTCATGTTTACCACAAGGGCTGAGCCAACAGGTATATTTGCAGTCTTTGGAGGGGTGGCACTCTCTGATCAGTGTGTGTTCTGCAGCTAGAAGTGAAAATCCACAAGGGGTGAGTTTGATTTGACATTTCTGGCTACATCTCAGAGCACCAGCCAGGGAATTTATATTGTAGAAAGGTGCCTGTGGGAGTGTAAAGTTGGTGGTAGAAAGAAAAATGATCCGAACAACAGATAGTTTGTAGTATGCCATATGTCTGCTAACCCAGGTGGACATATTTCCAACTCCAGGATTCCTGTCAAAGCAGAAAGAAGATATCACATTGCAAATAATAGTATTGTTCAGTCTGTACCTGACCAATTGTGTCATTTTTGCCAGAATCACATCCAGAAGATAAATTGTAACATTTACATAGCAGAGCAAAACTGGGCAGAGCCAAATACACAGACTGCTTTAGGAAAATGAAAAGGTGTAACAGCTGCTGACCTCACTGAAGTGCTTTATATGTCCAAATCTTTAGTTTCCCTTCCTTTATTTTTTCTGGAAGTTATTCCCACTCATTAATTATCTTGGTTCTTATCCTCTAAAGCTTCCAGCAAGGCTCCTCACCTTCTCCAAACTGCTGATGTTAACACAGTGATGCAAGTGGTCAGTGCCAACCTGGTTTGGCATCTGCTTGCATCTCTCTACTTAAGCAAACTCCTTCTGCTACTTGCACATGAAAAATGCATGCAGTCTTGCTGCTGGCATTTCTTTTATCTGTATGCTAGTCCTCTCTTTATAGATACCATCAAATCATTACAGTTCTCCAAAATTCTAAAATACGTTTTTCCCAACAAAAACATGAGTGTATTTTTCCCTCTGCAGTATCAGTTCTGTCTGTGTGGTGCCCTGATTTCCTAGAAGCTTGGCTATGAAAGTGAGGGCTAATTCTTGCCTGTTCCCAGGCACCTTCCCCTGAAAATGTGATAATTTTGAAGGCTTGGGAAATGGCAAGAGTACACACAACAATTTTTTTAGCAGCTTAAACAGCATTTGCTTCTCAGTCTGCAACTTCCCACTCATTAGGTGGTAGATTTTCTAGATTAACTCCTGACCACTAAAGCACTTTTGTTCTCTCCTGTGCTGTTGGGAGATTTATTGATTTAATTCAAGGAGTTCTTGAGTTTTTCAGCTGTACATATGTCTTTTCCTCCTTAAGTTGTTCACTTTACTCATTTTTAACATCTTGTGAGCTATGACTGTTTTTTCCCCAGAGGTTATGAGTTAAAATAAAGGCTCAACTACTACTCAAGAATCTATTTGTAATTAACTCGACTTTAACTTACCCTTAACAATAGATCAATGGCACCTATACCTGTGCCTCATAGGGAACTTTCCTGAGGCTATATATGGATTAGTCACAAGAATATGAAGGTAATTCCATTTAAAGAAAACTGAAACGGGTCACTTTAACAACATAGTGACATCTTTGTGTCATATTTACTTGGGAGCTTTGTATGACCGTGAAATTTTTATTTTTTTTTTCTGCCAGGTATTTCTGAAAATTAATAAAGCACAAGTTAATAAAAACAATGAAACATAAAGATGGTGTTACACCAATACAAAACTCTCTCTCCTTGTTCTCTTTCTTCTATGGCAACAGTAGCAGGGGCATAGTAAAAAAAAACACTGTTCTTTTATTAGACCAGATAGTGGAATTGTTCAGAAGTTTTTTGCTGTTCCTCAAAGTGATATTTCAGGTTATATAAAGGTCTGGAAAAAGGAAAGCAGGATCCTGCAGTCAAGAACGTGTAGAAAAATGCAGATAGAGTTTGCTGACTGCTCTGCACAACATTTGGAATCATACTGGCTCATTTTGAGACTCCACATTTTTGTTCTTATTATAGAAAACTTTAGCAATTTGTAGTTAGGCAAAATTGCCAACTGTAATGATAAATAATAGCATATGGGTGTATGCAAATAGAGACAACACCCTTTCATTACACAGGCAGTATGGTACAATTCCTGTCATCTCCATTCCATTAGCATTGCAGATACCAAAACTTGCTGTGCTGCCAAGAGAGTTTACACAGTTCTGTGAAATCAACAGAAACTCTGCATGTGAACTTGAAGAAATCCCTGAGTTTTTCTGCCTCAGACATGTCTGTTGTTTCTTTTTCATGTTCCCAAAAAGGCAAAGGAGGACAATTTGGATCATCATTACTAGGGCATTATTTTTTCCTGTTACTATGGATCAGTATGTGACCAGTTTTATTTGAGACTGCAAAAATGTGTGTGTTTTTTTTTTTTTGGTTGTGTTTTGTTTGTGTGTGGGTTTTTTTTTTTTTTAATATCTGATCTCCTTTCCCCTCATTGAAAGGAAAGCAGGGCAGAACACAGACTTTTTCCTGTGGTGTATAATTATGGAAAAAAAAAAACTAGAAAAAAAAATCTAATAGAACAGATTAGCTGAAGGCAATAATTGGCTCTGCCAGTTGCAAATCTACCAAAGAATTCAAAATGGAAATTTCTGTGTAGCACTTTAATTTTTTTTTTGACTCCCATTGTTAAAAAGAAATTGAAGAAAAAAAAAAAGGTGCCCTATGATGTAAATACATATTATTGATATGTTTTATTAAAGAACAAAAGTGATTCAGCAGGAGTTGACAGCGTGGGCTGAGACACTGGGTTGGAGTGTCTGATGGACAAACACCCAACCCTCTCTTTCCAGGCCCAGGAAGAGGGTGGGAAGACAGGTGAAGACAGAATAATCTTAATCTGTCACGATTCACTGTGGTTTATGTAACAGGGCTCACAGTGTTACATTCTTGGGCTGTGACACACACCATGAATATATATAAGTTTAGAGCCCTCTGAGTGTCTCTAGATCTTTCCTGTGCAGGTGTGAAGTGCCTCAGAGGCCTCATTAGGGAATTTTGGGAAAAAAAAGCTTTGTTTAAAAAACTTAACTGCCACAGATTTTTCAGTGCCATATTGGACTCTATTTAAAGAAGAACCTTATATAAATAAATAAGGATGGATTTCATAGATGATACAGAATGTTCAAATAACCCAGGATTAGCTTGAACACTGTCAGTACTGTGATACACAGGCAAAAGCACGAGTATAAGCATTTATTGATGCTCTCCCACGCTACCTTTTCAGCTTCTGTGTTTGCCTCAGATCTGACTGACCCAGAAACAGTGTGATTAGAAACTATGGATTTTTCTTCTATGAATTTTCTCAGTTGGTTCTTGAAGTCAAGTGAACATTTGGCTTCTTTAGTGTTGTGCAGTAGAACGTTTCAAACCTTAAATGTATTTGATTGGAAGAATTATTTCTCCTCTTTTTTTTTTTCCCTTAGCTATCCTCCAGCCCTCTGGTACAGAGGCAGATTTAAGTGGTAACTGCACGCTGTAGTTATAATATATTTATTTTCTGTTAAGTTATTTTGGATTGCTGGGTAAATACCATCTGGTTGTGGCAATTTGGTACTGTTCGCTTGTTCTGAATACTCTCCATATTAATATTTCTATTTGAGGTAAATCCTTCAGTGTACTATGTTGAAATAATTTTGTCAGCACAAGTACCTTCCCAGATCTCCACATGGTGAGCATGGCTGTGTTTTTCATGAACATTTGTCTTGTATTGTGATCATCAGATGCTTCTGCACAGCCCTGGCAGGTTTCCTAATAACTTAGTTTTATGTTTAGTTTTCATGTCTTCTCAGAATTCTTGTTTTGTTTTATTGTGATATTACATTTAACTTGCTAGAATTTGTTTCTTGTATGGAGAAGACTTCAGTTTTTCATGGGGTTTTTATTACTTTGAACCAAACTTCATGTACTGTGGTGATTAATAGTGTCAGATGTTTTTTTTCCCCTCAGTTTTTTTTTCTTAGCAGTTTATATTTATGCATTTGAACCCTCTAACATGCAGTTTGCAAATGCCTCCTAATACCTGCAACAAGAATTTAGAAGAGATTCTCAATGCTGATTGTGAATCCTGAAAAAAACCCAAAACCATTCATGTTCAAAATATCACTATTTTTTTTTTTAGTGACACGTGTTTTTTGGTCAGTGCAGACTCTTGAGCTCAGCTTTTATCCTTGTGATACAATCTTGTCCATCAAACTCACTTTGTAATTTAGTTGGACATGAAAAGGCATAGATCAAACCTGGAATTGTCAAGAAAAGCATCAAGGCCAATGGACACCATCAAATGTATCCAATTATAGCAACTTCAAAGGAGGTGAGAAGTCCATCAGAACACACAGGAGACTTGCAGCAGTGCTGAGATGTTCTTATTTGCTTGCCTGTACCCATGAAGAAAATGCAGAGCAGCACTACATCACCAGCTGTAATCACCACTAAAATGACAGTCAGTCTACTTGCACTTTTACTTTTCTGTCAGCTATTTGAGGGAAAATGGGTAACTACTTCTATTCTTTTTTTAACAGTCTGCAAATCATTGTAAAGGCCATGTCTTACTCTTATAAAGGTTATCCTTCTAGATCTTGTAGTTATGAAATTACTGGTTTATTTGCATTTTCAATTTGCTATACTAATCTTGCTTTCACTTCAAATCTACTAGTTACAATTTGTTTCTCTTCTTACTGTAATGAGCCTTATATTCACTAAAATATCATGTCTTTAAGGTGCCCTTTACCTTGGTTTACTTTCACACTCAGTTATTCATAGGTTTTGTCATCCCACCATGTGCATCTCTGGCTTTCATTTTGCTTTTGTCCATCCTCTGCCTTCTCAAGAGACATATCTAAACCAAGAAACATTGAAAATTGAACCAACCCTTTAAAAAGAAGGTAGTTCAAATTTTTACAAAAAAGCATAAATGGACCATTTGATGTTTAATAATCCCCCTTTTTTTTTCCACAGCTAATTATGAAAACCTCACAAGATCCACTACACAAGATCCCCAGGGCTCAGTATGTCTTCATCCTGTAGGATCATTGTACCAATAATCCTTTGGTCCTCTTCAGTCTTACAGACTGGATTCCACCTGGCTTAGTGGAGGAGAAATATGTGAGTTTGGAGAGGATACAAACACATAGATTAAAGGAAATATTCTCAACCAAAAGGATAGGACTCAGGGTTTATCACGTTACAATTTTTTTGTTGCATCTCTTTTAAATTTCAGAAAAAGACGTCCAACCCTTTTACTTGTAAATACTCCCTACAAAAATTTCACTTGCTGAGGTGTAGTCCAAGTGAGCTAATCTGTGATCTGCACCTTCCCTGGTGAGAAGCTGTGACTCTGGTATTTCTGGTACAGCATATATATGGTGCTGGGGATCAGCCAACCCACCTCGCTGCCTGACTGCCCTGCCCACGTAGCTGCACAGAAAGGTCTCATGTTTGCCCTATGCTCTGAGTATTATTATGTGGATATCTGAGGCTCCAATCCAGCAACATGTGCACTTACAGCTAAAGTTACTTCCCTGTTGCTTGAGACTGATGTCCCACATCCTGCCTTGGATATATCATGGTCAGCAACGGTGATGAACAGGACACTTGTCATCGTGCCTCCCATCACCAGCTCTGAAGGCAGAAACACGTTTTTAACTGAAACCTGAACCTGATTCTGTGAAAATGATGCAGGTTATTTTAGACATTTTAGGTCTATTTGGAAGAATAAGTTCAGGGATCGTTCCTGGCTATGCCAACAGACTCGGGGATTATTAACCCCTGATGGAGGAAACCTTTATAGTTGAAGAAATGGGCTGGGCTTGTGATTTTATGCTCCAGAGCAGTGTGTGACCATACATTTGTCATTTGAGGAATTGCTAGTGCCATTTGAATTCTTCCATTTGAAAAATTAAATTGGTTTATACTTAATACTCAAAAAGAAGCTTCCTAAAATCACTTGTGAAGTTTTGTGCTGTTTGATTGGGCTACAAGTTGTCCATTGACTGAAGCCAAGAGACAGAAGAAAATTCCAGTTTCTACACTGCACTATAAAACTGAGTAACTCTGTTTTGAATGGTGAGTTTATCAACAAGGTTATTGCTGAATACTTTTAACAACTTGTTTGAAGATATCTCTGACAGCAAGAAAATTGTACACCACAGGAAAAAAAGCCTTAGATGATTTAAAGTCAAGGACAGCATCCCACACATTTCTGAAGATGTCAGCGAGTAGCTGGCTACCAGTTTGCAAAAGGTTGCTGTGTTCCATACTGAGCATTGAAGTGGCTGCTGAGTGACAGCAATGGTTCCCTGTGCTGTTCATCACAAAGGATTATGCAAGGGAGTGACACCTTTAGTGCAGTCAGTGAAGTTTGTGAAAACATTACCTTGAAGAAGCTGTTTTTCAGTGATCATTAGTGGTGCACTGAAAGTGGTTTGTGATTTGTTTTTGTTCAGGGAGTAAAGAATCCAGCGTCCAGGTTCACTGACTCTTTGCTAAGAGGCACTTTGTCTCAAAGACAGTAGCAAGAAGCTGGAGAATGTCCTGGAAATTGTTGCCAAAACTGCAAATTGAACTGTGGTCTGAGTGCTGAACTGCTGCCAGTTGCAGGCACTACTTGATGAAGATCAGTCTCCGTGCTTAACTTTGCTGTTATATAATGTCACAGGGCTAAGCAGGAACAGGAAGCTGATGGGTGTGTAACATGGCTTTATGAGATAAGACCTTTTATTTTAAATAAAGGTTGGAAATCATTATTAACTGAAGAAAGGGTAGGTTTTTGCCAGTCCCTGTTTTACCATAGAGATATCATAATGTGTAAATTCATCAGAAGAGTGAACTTTAGAAAAATACCCAGGGAGGTATTTTAATAATATCACGGATGACATTCGTTAGAACCTTGAGAGCTGATGATTAAACAGTCTCTAACTTTGAATTTTCTGTTGTTAGAACTTTATCAGAAAGTACTGGGAATAATGAAGCCTATCTGAAGAAGAATTCTTATTTACAATATTATATATTTTGTGATTTCCCCCTGAAGTCTTAAACTTTATTGTAACATTTCCCTTTCGCTCAAACTGAATTAATTCATTTTTGAGAAACAGTTAAATTCTGAAAGGTAGAAAGCAATTTCATACCCTAGATGTGCAACAGCACAAATCAGTGTAAAAGATGGGACCACAGAGCTTTCAGGTAAAGAAAATTGACTTTTGCTTCCTGTTGGTGTGTTGTGAGGTGTTTTATGATTGCCAGGCTGCACTTCTTGGGTTATTCTTTCTCTGTATATGTTTCTGACTGCTTTTCCTGGTGTTTAACTTCGTCAGAAAGCTTTCAGTAGCATGTCAGTAGGAAGCAGAGAACCAGGTGTATCTATCAAAAAAAGCACAGAGGACTTTTTTCCAGCAGTCCTCAGTGAAATGTGAGCAGCAAGGAGGAGAGTGGCTTCTGGGTGTGCTATTGCCATTTTAATATGGTCACTCCAATGGTTTCTCCAAACCACAAAGTTGTGGCTTAGAAAGTTTACATTTAGAGTGCTAAAGGTAATTTTTTTTTTCATTTGGACAGGATCCAAAACCTGTTTTCTAAGTGGCTGTTTTGTTCTGCACTACCTGCTCCCCAGTATTTTGAGTTGGACTTGAATTCAAATTAGTGCCATCATATTTACTTTCAAAATGGAAAATACTTCCAGACATAACAAATTATGTTGGAGTCATGAAATCCAAGATTTAGGAAGTGTTGGGTGTATTAACATGTAGACCTGACATATTTCTTGCATCTGACTACATACACCTGTTTGAAAACCATGCTCCAAATGCTTCTTAACTTGGTTTAATAATGGTATTGTGAGAAGTGGCAATTAGGCAATAAGTAAATCAGAGAGAGGTAGTGGTGTCTAGTAGACTTTGTTCTACCCTCTGGAATATATTTTTTTTTTATCATACATTTTTTTTTCTGAAGTAGAGACGCTTTGCCTAACATGAAGGTTTGCCAGCATTGCTCCCACTTATGAAGAGGGAAATGCAATGAAATTTGGCAACTACCAGGCTTTTTCTGACCCACTTTTAAAGCTTTGTATAAATAATTAAACAGCTGACAAATAAATGTATCTGTCCTCTCTACTGTGTTTTATAATGTAATACAATTTTATCATTCTTGGCTTTGGCTAAGCCAAATTGTATTCTGAGCTACCTGCAATAATAGTGTTGCTAGTGAAGTATATTCAGTCTTGTGAAGGGGCACTAGAGTTGGAGTTAGAAAAACAGGACTTCCTGTGACAGCTCTGTCACTAAATTACTATGGACAAGTAATTTTACCCCTTCATTTTTTTCCAGCCTTTGTGTATCTTGACACAACAGCTGCATCTTACTAAGCTCTTAAATTTTGGAATGTGTTTTGACATACCTAGTAAGGTAGGGCATATTCTGTCTGGAAAAGGGCTAATGAACTGATTTGAGTAAAAATATCCTCATCTTATAGGCATGATAGGTGTAAGGGCTGGATCAAATGTTTAAAGTGGGAAAGGCTTGGCCATTCTGGATTTGGTTTGGTTTGGGTTTTGTTTGTTTGATTTTGCCTTTTTTTTTTTTTTTTTTTTTTTTTTTTTTTTTTTTTTTTTTTTTTT
>NW_016690253.1:1569201-1632486 GCF_001604755.1 Lepidothrix coronata | reverse complement strand
AGAGAAAGCAGCATTCAAGTCACCGATGAGCAAAGCTGCCCAAATGCAATTGGAAACTTTCCTTCTCATCTTCTGGTCTCTAAGGGAGAGACATCAGCTGTCTGGATTCTTGCAGCAGAGAGCATATATTTGGGATGTCCATCTCCTGCTGTGCAGGTTATTTATAAGTGCTGAGAAATCGTGGAATCACGGAATGGGTGAGGTTGGAAGGGTCCACAGTGGGATCCAACCTCCCTGCTCAAGCAGGGTCATCCTAGAGAACATGGCACAGGAGTGTGTCCAGACAGTCTGGAATGTCTCCAGTGAGGGAGACTCCACACCCTCTAAACAGTGGTTGTGTAAAATGAGCTTTTACTGAACAAATTTTTTGACTGAAAGTGTGCTTTTTACTGAGCAATGCAGTAGTATGTTAAATATAAACTTTGTTTACCCTAAAGTGTGAATTTTGCTTGTTATGCTGAACAGAACTATATGAAGAAATCCTTATTTAAGTTAAACTCTGACAAAATGCTAATTAAGTTTTATTCAGTTTTTGTTCTTTCCTTCTTGTATTTTTGCAAAATCCTCACTTATGGCCAGCTATCATAAGATATATCAGAGTGGAAACATATGTTTAATTCAGAACACAGAAGAAAACATGGAAAAAAGTTTATTCTACCACAGCAGAAGATAGAGTATAACCAGTAGGCTTTGCTGACTTCACTGAACTTGTAACAACACTACATTTTGACTGCTTCCATTCAGTTTAAAATGTATGTTTCTAATCTGCATTAAAATCCTAATTTCATTGTCTCCAGGGTTTAATCTGCTTTTTTTTAAAATATAATTAACTGCAGTTCAGCATAACTTTTCTGTAAATAACTTTATAGTTTCTTCTTCCAAAGGTTCCTATTCTGTGTTTTTGGGTATTTTTGTTGTTGTTGGCCAGCTAAGACTGAAATACGAAAAATTAAACAAGATTTTAAAAAAACCTGAATGTGTGTACTAGAAAGTTGTTTGTTGACAACTTTGCAGCTTAATTTAGCCCAATTATTTGGTTCAGTATCTGAGGTATCTCTAGGTCAAGAGTGAGCCAGCTCCTATCCTTCTGGTTAACAATAAAGTCTTTTATCTTTACTCAAAGGAAAGGAGTTCATTTCCTCCTTCCATTTTCTCATAGCTGGGTTAAGAGAGCTGGAAGTGCATTTGTTCATGGATTTAAGCAAAGCTGAGAACTCTCAGCAGCTCTTGGAATTGACACAACTATAACTTCAGGACTTGCAGGGCAAGAATATTGGCAGCCTTATTAGCTAAAAATAGCTCATGAAGAAGATGTATCTTGGTTTAGATATTGTTAACACAGAGGCATCAACACATCCTCCAAGATGGGATTTTACCCGTTCCAGCACTGTGATTCTTGGGATGGTTGAAAGACAGCAAATGACAGTAAATTAAGAATACATTAATAAGTTGATAAGAATGCTGGTGAGCATCTTGCAAATGACCTTCCTGTTTCCCTGTCTCCTCTGCAGTCCAATAACAATTCTGTGTGTGTGGTTGGAAGGATTTTGACATTTGTATCAGGGTCGTTGTCACCTCATTCTTCCTCCCCTGAAAGTGCAGCTGCAACTCCAAAAAATCATTTTGGTGAAGCAAAGAGGCCAAACCAGGCAGCTCTTGCTGTGCCTTCAGACAAACCCTTGCCATCTTCAGGGTGACTCATCTACTGTGAGCCACATGTTGTTTAAAAACCCACACAGACTCTGTGTGACGCAGAGAATACAAATATTCTAAGGTTGCTTTGCAATTCCTCGGAGTCGTTTTATCTATTTTGGCATTGGGAAGGCAAATCTAAGGTAATCCACCTGAGAGAAACAACTGCTTGAGATGTCAACAGCAAAGGATATTCTGGGGCATTGGAACAGTCATTATCACATGCATAATTTCTACAGAAACCCCAAAGCTAAGCATGGCTACGTAGGCAAGCACAGGAATTAATAAGTGTTTTACTGATGCTCACTAATTCAGAGCTGACAGAGGCAGAAAGACATGAGACAGTTTCCTCCAGATTATTTAGGTACAACACTTGCTACTCCTGCATTCGATTTTTCATCCCCCCAGATCTGCAATTACCACACTCAAAAATACTTAAAACGTCCCAGTGAATTCTATTGTCTAAAAATATGTCAACTTTCATGTCAGATGTTAAGATTGAAGTTGTCATTTCAGCAACTGAAAAATGTCTCTGCTAATTGCACGTTTAAAGAAAAAGAAATACCCGAGTTAATTTCACTCAGATTTAAGGAAAAGATGTGATTCATATTATATCATCTTGAGTCTGGTATCAATACTTGATTTGGCTAAGACATGATCATACAGTCAAACAGTCCACAGGCCAGAAAATAGGTAGTTAAGAGGACAAGCAGTTCAGCACACTTCCTGTCACTTCTTGATCGTTGTTTGCTCTTGGTGACCTTATAAAAGGGAAAGTTGTTCCCTTTCCAGGCTTTTTGGTAACTAAAAGCAGTTGACACTGCTGTGCCAGGCCTGAAAGCTGTAACTGTGACCCATCCCAAGAGGTCCACTGATTTTCAGTGACAAAAAATGACCTGTCTTCCTGATCAGAGTAAAATTTTATGATGTTTCTATGCCCACCATAGCCTTTGCAAACTATAGACCAGTGAAGCTGGGATGATTCAAAGGAAAATTTGGTTGGAGATCTATCCCAGCTGTATGGCAGAATCTGTGCAACACCAGGGTCACTGAGTGCACGGATGAAAGTGGTGAGCTGGGAAAGAGCATCCCTTCTGTTGAGGGAAATCATGCCTCACCAACTTTCTGGGTTCCTGTGATGATATCAGTTACAAAAGAAAACCCAAAAAGCAGCAACAGAAGAAGAAGAAGAACAAAAAAACTCAAACAAAACAACCCTGAATGGATAAAGATGATCTAGTGGACTTTACATAGATGTTCTTTGACATGGAAAAACATTGACTAGGGGTCAGTGCAGGACCAGTCTGGGACCACTAAAAGTTCATTTTCATTGATGAACTAGAGAAGACAATAAACAGTGATGACATTAAGGCCTTTTCATGATCCCATCCTAATGATGTGGAATTCCAGAAGTAACTCACAAAACTTAGAGGGCAAGAAAAGAACTCAGTCAAATTCACAGTGGATAAAAGTAAGATGATGCATCTAGGAAAAGAGAACTTAAGCCATGCCTACACAGTGCTTGGCTTGGAATGGGCAGTTATTGATCTTGGAGTCATGATTGATTGCTCTGTGAAATCAATGCTCAGTGTGAAGCAACAGCAAAACATTCAGGATATCTGGATTAAAGTAGGATTTGATTTGTAGATGAAGTTTATGTTCATATTTGCTTGTGTTTTCTCTCAAATAAATCCTTTGAAGTAGGGAGACATGTCTAAGCACCTTTCCATCCAAAGGGACTTGAGTGCCAGAAGAGATCCTCTTCATAAGACCTTAACTCTCAGCTAAGAATTCACAAGATGGAATGCTGCAACGAGGCCAATGGAACTGTCCTTGCCTAGGACAAGGACAGTTAATTTGCTGTGACTAATTGGAAAACACATTTGCATATTAATACGCAAAATGAAAGTGCAAGCTGTGGTTTTTTTCTAGCAATGTAAAAGATTGATGTTTACAATAGCATGCTCTAACTCTACAATATTCTGTATACTTTGTTCTATCAAAAAGAGGAAAGTTATTGAATTAGGCATAAGAGATGCCTGGATTTGTCAGCATAGAAAGTGAAAAGATGAACTGAGAAAGGGAAAGACATGGCCAAACATAGATAAGTCCATAAAACTCACCTAATTCTATATTCAAGTAGTCCAGTACTAAAGAAATTACCTAGAAAGAAGTAACCCTGTATATCCAGATGGCCCAGTTGAGGCCATTATTTTTGCATCAAAAAGTGGATTTGAATTGCATCCATTCATAGCTTTCTGTGCAGCATGAGTAGGCAACAGGAGGCTGCAACCAGGACATTTTAATAAAACCAGCCTGAGAGTTAAGGGAGACCTTCTCTCAGTGTCTAAGCAACATTTCCTTTCCTTTTCTACTCTGAGGCCTGTAGGGGTAGAAAGGTAGAAGATACATTTGAAAAGCATATTTTACAATCTGCTGAAGCTGCTAATTTAGGCTTAGGTGAGACTCAGCTGAGACGAGCACAGTTAATGAAAGAGCTTTATGAAGCTGGAACACACTATGACTTGCAATTTTCTTAAGCTCTTTTTTAAGTAGGGAGAAAAGGAAGTTCTTCTGCACTTCTCATCTGGAATACTGGAATTATTTAGTTGTCCAGAGACTACCCTTGTTGCCAAAAAGGGATAGGGATATGAAATCCTATTTGATATTCAAACTGCTTCAGTGGTGTTTGCCTCCCAAATGTGTTTGTTTGGGTAGGTTGTGCCACCTGATGCACCTTGAGCTTATGTGCTGCTTTCTCCAGTAACAGGTGGTGGTGTGTTTTAGCAGGTAAAGCTTTTTTGCTATTCAGTGAGGCATCTGCAGATACAGAGGCTTAATAGAAAGTGCATTCTTGAGGTGGATGTTCCCACATGGAAACTTTCTTTTTCTCCCATGACATTCTGTCAACAGCAGGAGCCGTCTGTGTTCTGAATCAAAAGACTGTAATATACCCCTCTGGTTTTCCTTTTCAGGCACTTGTCAATGTTACTGTGAGCTCTGGCTCAATTCAGGTTTTCCTCCTGAAAAACAAGTTACTTATTTATTTATTGTTATTTGTTGTCACTGAAAAAAACTTGAAACAGGAAGTTGCTACGGCTAAAGCATTGGTTTTTTCTATACTACTTAATAAATATTTGAGACTTAAGCTGTTATGTTTTGTTGTCTTTAGACTTCCAGTTTGTATTTTTATATAGGCAGATATAGGTATATATTTGCTTTAGTGAGGGCCAGCAAAAGTGGAATTGTCAAAGGGTTGTTGGATATAATCCAAGGAAACTTTTTCAATGCCAACCAGGCTTTAACATGAAACCTTTTCTTTCTGCAGTCACAAAGTGCCTCTATCCCTTAATCTATTTACTTCTTTATTAGCAAGCCAGAATCGGATCAGCTCATACAAGATTATTTCTGCTCAGATTCTAATACTTTAGATAAATTTATGTCTATGAAAACTTGTAATTTTCCTTGTTTTGATCAGTGTGTGCATTCAGAACCAACCAATCCTTGCTAAAGCACCCTCTGTTGAAGAACCCATGAGCTGGAAATGATTTCACTTTGAAAAACATCCAGTATATTATTAAAACCATTTCCTTTGTCATATCCCTACCCTGTTGCTCACTGTTCTCTTCATAGGGGCTAATTAAATGTTATGCTGCTAATCAGTGTTGATAGATACAAAGTACTGTAATGTCTTCTGGCTTTATGGATTATGCTAATGGCCATCTGCCTATTATTGATAATTTGTTCTTCAGTTACTGGAGGGGGAGGAAGAAGCTGTTTGGTTAACTATAAAAAGGAGCTATTTGGTTTATGATGCATTCAGCTGTATCACCAGTTGTCTTTAGCTATTAAAGTTACTAAAACTGCAAAGAATATAATTTCATCAAGGTCTGATTTTTCCCCAGTAATTATATATGAAATTTGTATGTTCAGACAGCCAGAGTGATAAGAGCTTGATGGCAATGAGTTTATTAAGTACTCAATGTGTTAAACCAAAGGTAGATAGATACATGATTAAATTTCATACTGCAGTTGTCTAAAATGCTATTAACTATGGGGAGTAAAAGGCCATGAAAAAAATCTAACTAAATTCTGTAACACTGAAATCTCTAACAAAATCTGGTATGTACAGAGACTCCCTCGAAGAACTGCAAATCCCAGCATACTCCACTGCTGGCTGGAAAAATGTCCATTATAAAAATTGGAAAGCTTTGCTCAGAGGTGTAATGTGTACTGCTGTTTTCATGCACTGGGATAGAGGGTATCCGATTTCCTCCAGTATGAAACATATTGGATAACAGTCCTTTAGCAGCCTATTAAATTTTGCAAAGCCATCTTGGGTTGTCCTGAGGTTTTACTTAGCCAGTTTGACTGTCTTGTTGTTCAACCAGAACAGAAAGCTCTGACACAGACAGCAAGCACGGACTGATGGTGGATGCTATCAGCTCTAGAGTTAGCTGAAAAATACCCACAACTCTTTCAAAACATGAAAACACAGTTCACTTTTCTGCAGCACTTTTTGTTGCTTCTAGATGAGCTACTGCAATATAAGGACAAGCTGAAATTAGAAGTTTGAAACATTTTGGTAGGAATTTTAAATAAACCACAATAGAGCTTTTCATTAAAACTTTCCCTAGCACTATTTGGGAATCATGTCAACTCTTAAAAATGAAGGAAAAGTTCTAAGCAGCAATCACAATAAAGAATTTACACATTTGCCTTTTCTTTCTTAAGGACCAGTGCAAATGTGAAGCTTTTGAATGGATTAAACTTCACTTTCCTCCCAGACCTTAAAATTAAACTAATCTAGAAATACTCAGTGCTGAGAAAGGGAAGCCTCACAAAAAGAACTTGAAAACTCACTGAAGGAGACTGAGGATTCTTTATGTGGAAGGGGACAGTCTGACTGATGGAATAGCACTTTTTGGCAAACACATTCAGTGGAGGCCGTTGCATGTTCTGTAGCTATGGCTTTTCATTAGACTTTACAAGCAGTGCATGAATAGTAGATATCAGTAACGAGCTCAAGATTCCTTGGAGTAACCAAAACTTCACAAAACCAAGAGTTTGTATCATGATGCCTGTCAAAGAAGGGCACCACTGAGAGTTCCCTCAGGCAATCTCAGGAAACTCAGCTTGAGTTCTGTAAATGCTTTGAAGTGCCATTGAAATGCTGTATCAGTAAACTGAAACACTGAACAGTGCAGTTTCTCTGAAAGAAGTTCTTATCATATATACCAGCAAAGTATGAGTGGCTGGGTTTAGCACAACATGAAATTATTGCCTTATATATAAAATCTCCTTAAAACTGGCTAGTATTTTCTCATGCAACAGTAAAGCAGATTTCCTGTATGTCTCTTACAAGCTTATACTTCCAAAAATGAACCAACCTTACTACTTTGCAGAGGTTTTGTGTGGTTTTCAAAGCCCTGGTGGTGCTAACAGGCTTTTGTGGCTCTAATGAGCCACACCTGGAGCCTGATGACCCTCCAGCCCTCTTAACCCCACCCTCACTTTTGGCCCAGGATCCTTATTTAAGCTCAGTCCTGAGCCTGAGTAGTGCTTGGAAATGGTGGTTGCCTATTTAGTCACAATTATGCCTGGTTGACTTCCTAGCTTGACCTTGGAGCCGTGTCATCCCTCTGGACCTGCCTGGTGTGAGCTGGGCTGTGCAGAATCTTAACCTATGGACTGTGGGGCTTGAACCCCCCCTGCCTCATCACTGTGAGCTGCCTGATGACTTGGATGTGGTGTGGAACCTGTCTGTCACCCTGGCTTGCTTGGGTTGGACACTGTGGGATGGCCCCTGTCAGGTAAGACCCTGTTCTACCCTGGCTCACCCCTTGGCTCCCCATCGCACAGGGAGCAGCTGGGCCTTGCTGTTCCCTGACACTTTCTTGTGGGAATGGCTGGAAAGTAGAGTTGCCCTAAAATAACATATTTCTCATTCCTGGGATGTTCATATTTTCACTTCTGTATGTTTTAGGATAGGCCCAAGAAGCTGCCCTTTCACCCTATCTTTGGCTGTGGTTTTTTTTTTTTTTTTTTTTTTTTTTTTTTTTTTTTTTTTTTTTTTTTTTTTTTTTTTTTTTTTTTTTTTGTCTTCTAGGAGTCTTAGATTCTCTCTGTACTTGAAGGTGGACTATTGTAATTTTCAGTTATACCTCGTATTTGTCTACTATGGATAAAGACAAAAACACAGTCATCAGGGATTCCCCATGACTGATAACAGGTTTATGTCCTAACAACATTCCTATTAGCTTCCCTCAGGGTCACTCCTAAATCTAGCACATTGGTAGTACTTCCACAGGGGAAAAATATCCTTTAGGCTTGTATTGTTATATCAAGCTGCACATTTGAAGACTGCCCTGAAAACATCATTATCTGCTTCTAGAAACTGAAAAAAAAAAAAAATCAAGAGATATTGTTTTGTCTCATTATTGAACAATGCTGGTCACTTTGGAAAGAACTGGCATTTGAGACTATTTTCATCTTTTGAGTACTTGAAATAATATTTTCCTGCTTGTTTATGGAATCTTGTTTTTCTAAGCAGCTGATATTTATTATAGGTGACCTGCCCTAGGAGGTGTTAAATGTCAGTAGCGTTGCAAAAGAGTCACTGACTCAACAGTGCTGGCAATCTTTTTTTTCTTGCTTACAGCTGTGTGGTTAAAAAAAAAATCCACTCCCAAATATGAAAGACAAAGTCTTTACAATGCTACTCTAGTTTACATTTGGTCACAAGGCTGCAAACAATTTCAGGCACAGTTTTGTATAACATTGAGGATAGCAGTGGTCTTATTTTCTTATCAAGTTAGAAGAAATGTGTAATTACTATTATACCACTGTTCAGAGATAAGCACTACATTTCCACATATTTTAATGCCTGAACTGAGGTGAAAGGATATCAGTTCTGCACAATGGGGAAAAAGGGGGTCTCTGAAAAATTGCTGTGTTTTACATTAGGAAAGTTTGTGGGTGTGTCATCACTTGGCAATTGCAACTTTCAGAGGGCTGTAAGTATTTATGATGGTGGGTAATTGCATGTAGAATTTATATGTATTTGCTCTATATAACCTATTGATTGTTTCAAAATATTCTATGTGCAAAAACCAAGACTTAAAATACTCTAAAACTATTTTTTCCTCTCTCATTTGTAATGAAATTGTATTTCTTATTTAAGACTGATTTAAGTGTAAATTAAGAGAGAAAAGTAGATTTCTGTATTTCTTTTCTCCTCTCTAGGAAAGGTCTCATACAGCTCACAGGGGCATTGCAGGTACTAGTGCACATGTGCTCTCTCAAAAACTTTTGTTACAGTTGGCAGGAAGATTTTATGTTGTGCCTGTTTCTCCACTATTCTGGATCCCTTGCAATATGCCCTTTTTCCTAGCCACCAGTTCCTGGAAATCCCTTGTCTGAGGCAGTTAAGAGGTTCATGCTCCCCTGTTTCTTACCAGGGGTTTTTCCTCTGCTAAGGTAGCAGGGACTTACTGAAGAAAAATGAATTTCACTCAATAATTGAATCCTAACTTTATAAATCTCAGTGAACAAACTCTGCCATTTCAAGTTTTGTTGTCTAACCCTTGAAAATAAATCCCCTTAAGGTGAGACAGCCATTCCTTTGCTCCTCTGTTTTGAAGAACAGATGGGAGGATAACATGTTCAAGAAGCACAGACCATGGTGCTGAATGCAGAGTTGAAAGGCAGCTGGGTACTCCAGTAATGGATATGTGTGTATGCAGGAGAAGTGTGTAATCTTTTACATGAATTCCTGTGTATTCCTGAGTAAAATATAACAGCATATTACCTGTTAAATATTATAATAATGCTCTCTACTTACTCAACACATCTCTAAGAATAGTTGCTAGATATTACTGCCAAGGGGGAAGAGAAGATGGCTCTTAACTGGAGGTCTTCAGGAACTGTTTAAAAGAAGATGAAACTCTCTCCATTTGTTCCTTCAAGAGGTTAGGCTGCAAACCCATTTATAGTCTGCTTGTCTGGTGGGGTGAGGAATGGAGACACCCTTTTGAATAGATGTTCAGGATAGCATCAGAGAAATCAGCCCTGTGCTTGGGGAAAGGACCACAACCAGATGTGAAAGGCTTGATGATATGGGTAGAAGCCACTTGTATGAGTTTATTATAAGAAGCTGTAGCAGGTTAGAATACGAGTGGTCAGATCAGCCAGGTTCATGTGTGTTGCTCAATACCAGAGTGTGATCCTTTGTTATCAAATGCAATAGTCCACTGAAAAGAAGCCAGACCACAAAAGGTGCTTGTGAAGGTACTACACAGATGTCTGGGCAGCTGCAGAACTACTTACTGTACGTTTTCACGGGGGAAATAAAACGACACATTATGCCTAGATGAATATTTTTAATTACTTATGACTGAAGTGGGCTGCATCTGTTTTCTATAGCAGTTTAAGGAGTGTCAAATAAAAGACTGGAAACTTTGCAGTCCCCTGTGCAAATGAGCATCCTGGGGGATTGGTTAAGGCAGTCAAGAGCAATTCTGTGCCTGAACTAAAAGAAATTAATGGGAGAATAGACATAAAAGCGTTGCAGAAGGCAAAATTGATCTTGACACGCAGCATCTTTTGTCCAAACTCAATCCATTTACTTGGATACTCGTGAAGAACAATGAATGTTGAGTAATTGACTCGAAAGCAATTTGTGCTGGGAATGATTTTGGAGAAATGTAGCTTTGAAAGGACCTCACAAATTGTCAAGGAACAAATAATGTTTTTGTTGACCATCTGGCAGTGGAGTTTAAAAGCAGTCAAAGAAGATGAAACAAACTGAGTGTTTTTAGTAATTTGTTGGTGTAGTAACCTCATGACTTGTGTTTATCACAGAAATCAAGTCGTTGGCTCTTAAATGAACCAACACGTAATATGACAGAATTATGGCTTCAGTGCAGTGAAGTTGTAGGTTAAACAGCCACGGGTGGGTTAAGCCTAATGAAAAATAACAAAAAAAATGCATCCACACTGTTTTTAAGAATATGCTACTGTCATGCCTAATACCAGCACTGTCTGTGGGTAACTGAGCAGCTCACTGGAAGCATATCCCCGTGATTCATAGCTCAGGGTTTCATCCTGCAGTTTTCGCTCACAGTAATCTGCCAAAGAACCTCTCTACCCTCTCTGGGGATAACAACAGGAAATAAATCTTGTCCTGGACATCCAAGATTTGAATGCAGTTCCACGTGGCATCCTGTGTCAGTGTAGGAGTCTGCATTCTCAACACTGCTTAGAATATTCATTGAAACCAGACTGTCAGGCTACCAAAGATTTTAAAATCCACAGTAACACCTTCCTTGGTGTTACAAAATGTGACTTTGGTGCTCTTGGCTTGTTTTCTGCACTGGTCAGTGTAGGGCTGGAGCTATTTGGCTTTGTGGTGCTGAGCTACAGAGTCCTATAAGTACAGCATTGAATTTTAGTAGGAGATCCCTGGGTCTGTATTCCACCTGAAGAGGAGCAAAGCTGCAGAAACTGCAAGAAATGTGATGCTGAGGATGCTGAACAGGTACATGGAGATATTTTTGGGTCATGGTGAGAGCACATGTGTCACTGTAGTTCACAAGTAGATTACAGGACCACCAGAATATAAATTTATTTAAATGTTGCAAACCTTATGCTACCAGTAAGTAATAAATTTATTCCAGGAACACAGTACTTTGCTGTGCCTTGCTTTGTACCGAGGGTCGAGGAAAATGTGTGTAAACAGTGAGGAAGTCAGACTGAAAAATAACAGATGAGTCCTTAAATTGAAATCTGCTGTGAAGGCAAGGCTGAGGTGTCATACCTTTGCAGCAATGAAACCTATTGATCCTGGTAGGATACAGCAGTTTACCGCTGTCAGCATAACAGTTCACAAATTCCTGCAGTCCTCTGAAACAGAAGGTAGGAG
The DNA here is from genome assembly GCF_001604755.1 of Lepidothrix coronata. Taxonomy (NCBI): domain Eukaryota; kingdom Metazoa; phylum Chordata; class Aves; order Passeriformes; family Pipridae; genus Lepidothrix; species Lepidothrix coronata. The sequence continues at coordinate 1,620,872 of NW_016690253.1, read as the reverse complement.
TGAATCTCACTGTGCACATTTACACTACAAAGGCACAGTCCTCCAGGAGGAGAGACAGCTCATTTGGTAATCAGGAGAGACAAACAGCTGGGTTAAACAGTGGCTACCAGAAAGGAAATAAATGATCTAAATGCAGTATGATGGCAGACATGGAAGTCTCCCAAAGGTGTAAAGAATTCCTGGTGGGCAGTTAAGATACTTGCCCCCTTTTTTCCATATCATTTTCTTCAGTTTAAAAAAGAGTTTCAAATGTAATGTGATCTTTTTATCCCTTTTTTCCTTGGGTGTTAACGCAAGCACTTTTGTATGTGTTCAGCTATGACTTTGGTGGGAATTTGATGCAGTATGAAGCTGAGTGCATGTGCTTTACTAAACAAGGATGCCATCAGTGAAAGACATCATCTCCCTCCTCTGTAATGAGCCTGCTAATCCAAAAAAGGCAAAATTGGTGGAGAGGATGCAGAGAGCAGTGCTAGAGTGAGCTGGTCAAGCCTTAAGGAGCATACAGCACTCAAAGCAGATGGCAGCAGCATGTAGCAGCAAAATCCCCTCCAGTGCAGAGCTGGAATGTGAAAAGTTCATTACTAATTTTGTTTAATATCAGCAGAAACAGAGATAGAGGTTGAGAGAGCAAAACCAGGTATGCAGCTTCCTGAGGTTTTGTGACTGAACAACTTCATTCTCAGATGATGAGTGACCAAGTTGTACATAGGCAGCTGGTCACAAAGTGTGTCTTACCTTGTTTCTTATGCCTGTATGACAGCAGTAATGGACTCAAGCCTTGAAAACAGTTCAATAATGTAAAATTTTTCAGGTTTCAATTAGAAGTAGCTCTGGCATGTGCCTGCTCCAGCAAAATATCTCAGTTCATCATCAGGATGCTTTTTTTCAGTAGAGGCCCATATCTTGGTCAATGCTAATCTATTAGCAGAGTATGAACAAAAGTCAGTTTAACTTTCTTTACTGCTCTTCCTTATCGGAGGTTTTGCTGAGGTGTTGCAGCTAAAGGCTCCAACAGAAAATTATGTCCCTTTCAGGTCTTGTATAGTTACTTAATCTCTATTACTTTATCAGGAGATTGCATCACTTACCATGTTGGCTTTTTGAAAGATGAACAGTGCTAAAAGCTTTGGACACAAACAGAAAATATAATGATGTCACCATGGTCTTAATTCCTAAATCTACAGAAAGGAGAGACTAATGCAATAAGTCTGTGTCTGACCTGCAACAACTTCCCCTTTTAAAAACCTTAAATACTGCTTTGCAAAAGATAGCTACATAAATCTTTGGGCAGAAAAGTGAAGAACAACTTTTCAGCCCGAAACTACAGGGGGCATGGTAGGCAGACTGAATGTAATTAGCTAAAATGGGATTTGGCTGGGACACTGGAGTTAATTAAAAATATATTACAGGGTCTTGATTGACCAGCACTAGTCAGGATCCTGGCAGATGTCACACTGGAGTGGTGGCAGGTCAGTGAGAGCACTGATCCCTTGCCCTGAGTGGGGACACCAGCTCAGAGCTGACTCAGAGGAGGGAGGGCAGTGTCTTCACTGATTAATGTTGAAGTGTGGTAGGTGTGACACAAGAAGTAATTTTTGGACTATTGTGAGAGTGATGCTTTTTTTTTTTTTTTTTTTGCATGCTTCTTCAGTACCAGTAAAAGAGGGCAGCCCACAGGGAAGGAGGGTGTTTCCAGCAGATGAGATGTAGAATTGAAAATGAGAACACCTTAGTTTTTCTTTATTGCCAGTCCTTGGGGGGGAAGAAAAAAGTACTTAAACTTGAGGGTTCACTTTGTCCATAAAATAGGATAACTGCACCTTCTTATAAAAAAAAAACAATTTGAAGATTAATTCCTTGCAAGGTTGTGTGATATTTTGGAAGAAATTGTTCTAAGATGTTAAGTAAAACAGTACTATTCAAGCTCGAATGTCTTAGAGTCACAAGCTGTGAAGTGGTGGTCTCTGCAGGGAACTAAAGCACACATTGGAAAACTGCTGATGTATTCATTTCAATTTCTGGAAGCATTTGATGAGGGACCTCCTGATGAGTAGAGAAAGAAGTAAAGTCCAGACCTCTAGTATGTGTTCAGGAAAAATGACAAAGTGGGAGATAAGATTAAAATCCATGCCTTCATCTGCCCTATATTTTTTTTAAACCAACTTCTCACAGCTAGAGTTAAAATCCCTGTTTCTAAAGTGGTTTTTTTTTCCTCATTTTCCTTCTGCTTATTGAAATATGACTTTCTGAGAATGCAGTGGCCTAAAATTTAGTAAGTGATACAGAAAATTTAGGGAGATCCTATTTTTTAACTGCAAAATTTCATTCTAGGTGAGTGAAATGGAAAACTAAGTCACTATAATTACATTTGTTCTGTGAATCGAATCTTTTGCAGTTCCTTTATTGTTTTATAAATTTTAGAATCAGGGCCATACATTTTTTTTTTCAATATTCTCTCTGCATAGGTTGGGCCATGGGTCTGCCTTAGTGTAGGGATTAGGGTATGCGATTAATGCTTTATTTCTCTTTTCTGAATGTGGATTACAGGCTTTTTCTGTTTTGTTCAGAGCACTAGCTCAAAGGGATCTACTCTCCTGCTTCTGTTGAGCCCCAGCAGAGCCTGTCAGAGCATCTTTTTACATTCTACAGGCTTTCTGGGATGCTTTAGTGGGTATGGTTAAAACAAGGCAAATATTCATGCTTTTTTAGTGAACTCTTTTATGTTAAAGCCAAGGAAGAGAATTCTGTTTTTTCTTTGATCTGCCTCCTGTAGATAACGGGTCACACATTCAGCAAAATAACATGTACATCTTGCCTTTTGCAATGCATATCAAATATGTGGTTATGGTTGTGCTGTCGTTCTGTTAAAGTGCACAGCAAAGTTGATTAATTAAAAGTTAACATTAAAGCAAAATTAATAGATAGGCTGCATTACAGATAAGATTTTTCTCTGTTAGCCTCAGGACCCAACCACCTGGCTGGTAGTTTATTTATTGTGGTCTCAACTTGTCCCCTAAACACTAGTTATAATTTCCAAAACAACATTTCATCTTACCTACTCTGGTAGTTTTCTGTTTTGTGATGAGATTTTTGTCAGAATATCTGCAGAAGAGCTTCTTTCCCTCCCACACCAATTCTTGCCACTGTGTAAACTCAATTTAATCTGCTCCATGAGCAATTACTATTGAGTGTGTTGAGGTGCTTTGAGCAGTTTATTTGCTTATAGCACTGAAAAACAGGTGTTGATCTTTCCTATGTCCTCCTTGGAGAAGCATGATAATTGGCTTAGAAAATAAGACATGCTTGACTCCAATTATATATATATATGTCTATATCTATATATCTCTCTATATATCTCCATTGATTTTTGCCTTGAATTTTTGTTGTTTGATTTTAAAAAGGAAGACTCCCTTTCTTAAGGGGAATTTGTAGTTTGAGAAAATGAACTTATCAGTAAGGATTTGAAGCTAAGTGCAATTAGACATCAGCAGTTAATAAAATGGTACTTTGCCCTGTGAGATGTATTAACTGCACAGCAAATATGAAGCAAACAATCACTGTGGCAGATCTTACTAATCAGATACAAGTGGAGTACAGAGAGGTCGTGCAGGTTGCTCAGCTGAAGCAGTGCTCTCTCCTGTTATAGATCAGTGAGGGTTATGAGTGTATGTCAGATGGTGCATTTGGCTTAAAAAAAAGAAAGAGAAATCAGGTTCTACAGAAAGAGAAAAGAGAGAGTGTTGTGTACTGGGAAATAGAAGTGTTGGGGGTGGGATTGGCACACTGAGTCTGCTGCTGGGTTTGTTCAAGAAGTTGAGCAGCTTGAAGCAATATGGAAGAAATAAAAGTTTATCAAAACATTGCTAAAATAGGTCTGGAGGAACAGAGAAATTGGAAGTTGACTAGAAGAACTAGACTGCCAAAAAATATATCAAACCAGGTATATCCGGTTTTTGTTTTTCAGAACTGAGTGTCTTGAAGGCACAAGATACAGGGCAGGTTATTATGCAGCTGCTGAGGGGAAGAAAAACAGGCTCCTTGTGCATAAGCTTATGTGGGAGACCAGGCCAGCCCTTTGCTCATGTATCAGCCTGGAAATGAATCTCTGACGTAAAATGTTCTCAGTGCAGAATCAGAGAAAATTTCATATCCCTTTTCAATTAAAGTACCGGAGAAATCATTGAAAATGTCCCTGAAAATGGATATTAATAAAGCATGTTAAGAAATTTTAAAAATGCTTGTGGAACTTTCTGTACCATCTGGAAGATAGCTTGGAATTGTCCAGGTTGAAGGGTAAGTCCAGAATAATGTCTACATTGAAAGAAAACCATGTCAAAACAAAGCAATACATTATGTTTTCAATCTGTACCACCAACTGACCTCACAGTACCAGCTACCCATGGACAGGCTGAGGCAGAACCCATATAATTGAAGCCATAGTAATAACCCCATGGGCATATCAAAGTTATTTTCTGTAGGGTTGGATGCCATTTGGTTAGTGGGCAGTTGAGGTGAAACAAAAGACTCTGTGCCTGAAGGATCTCACACATTCCCACGGCCATCAGGAGGCACCAGAACCAGATACTGAATTACTTGTGGCAATTTTGAGAGTATTTTGAAATCATTACAGGATTGAGGAATTTTTCAAATGTAAAAGAGGTCAGCAGGCTTTGCACTGAAACTTTATAATATAATCTATCTGAAAAGGAAACTCTTTCCCAAGATTTTAGCACTTCTGCCCCTAGATTTTTGCAAATAGCAATATGAGATATTTTGAGATGACACTTATCATTTGGTTTTGTGTGGTGAGTGCTCTGAAGCAGAAATACAATGGTAAAGAACTGTTGATGGAAGGCATAAACAGCAGTGAGAGGATGGATGAACTGAAATTGGAAAGCAGGCTAGATAAACCTAAGGCAATTTAAAGGAATTAAGAGCATGTTGTAAAATTGACAAATGAGTGGTAAGAGAAACAGGAAAAAAAGGATTGGTGGTCAACACATGGTATTGTGGAAAGCTGATAGTATGGATATGCTACATATGTTTGGTGAAGAATGATAGAAGAAAAGGCTTTAGTTCTGTGACTTGATTTAGGTGTATATTAAGACTGTGTAATTGGACTAACTGAGTCTGGGAAACGACAGTAAAAATAGAGCTGTGTACAAGGGGAGAGAGAGAGGAGGAGTAGACAGAAAGTTTATGAAATGCAGAAGCAGTCAGGAGGGGGTATAGTTCTTGAGGACGAAGTTTGCTGACATCCCAGGGACACCTAATCTCACAATCAGCCTGTGGACTGCTGAATCTGTGGATGGAGCACTCTCAGAAGAGTTTGTAAAACCTGCTCAAGTCAGGACTTGAAGGGAACTCTGGGGCAGTGTGGGGCAGCTGAGCAAGGCTTGCAGTGGAACTCAGCTGAGAGTTCATTACAGCAGCCAGTGAAGCTTAGAGAAGTCTGCACAACTTCCAGGAGTCCCTTTGGAATTGCAGCCTGCCTGGTAACATCCCCAGGGTCTCAGGCCTGGAGGGAAGAGCCTTCCAAGTGAAAAAAGGTAACAGCCCCCTGAGAGTGTCTTGTTTTCCTCAGCCTCTCCAAGGACTCAAAACTGTCCTGAGGTGATTGGCTATGGAGCTGAGTGCTGTATCTTGGTAAAAATATGTGGTATTCCTTATACTGCTGTCATGAAAGGCATGTTTTAAAAATGCAGGAGTGCAGCACAAATAGAAGCAGATCTCTGGACTGCCTGACTCCGTGATCTATATCAAACAGACTTGACAGAGAGGCACACTATGAATGTTTTCAGGTCTTTCCCCTAATAATTTTTGATGCTGTCACCTTATTTATATAGCTGAGGTTGGCAGCTCATATGTTTCCATGAAAATACTATAGAAAGTGTCAGGGAAAAATGGGTATAATTCAGTTTAAAAAGGCAATCAATCAGGAGACTCGGATCTATTGGAAATGAGGCTTCATTAGTTCCAGTGCTCAGGAACTGTTTGTTCCCTGAAGCAATCCACTAAATTTTAAAATATAAAGCATGTTATATTACAAATGGAAGAAAACAAGAAAGACCACACTGTACTGAAGCTGGTCAACTCCCTGAAAAATCCTTGCCTCTTCACATGCCAAATCCAATAGAGCCAGAACAAGAAAACTCCAGTCTGAGTGAATTTGAGGTTACCCATGCTGGCTTAACAGAGACTGAGATATTCCCAGTGTTACATGGTTGTTTTCCTACTCAACCACCCCAGCAATTCATGAACCTGAAAGGAAACTCCTAGGGAGAGCTCATTTTTCAGGCATTCTGCAGTTGTCATCTTTTCACTTTTATATGTTCTATAGAAGTTGCTCTACAGTAGAAAAATTTAGAAGAGCAGCTTTTGAAATGCAAGGACAAATGAATCAATTAAAAGTTGTTCTGAAGATGAGAGCAGTGCTGCCTGCCTTTCATGGTATCTTTGTGCAGCACCTAAAACTGAGAGGCTCAGATCTAACTAGTCTCAGACATGATAATTTGAATTTTGTGGCTTAGCAGGTGATGTGAAATCTGACTATACATAAAATCTGAAAGGAATCCCCTGAGATCTTGACATAAAAAGGTGTTTGGAGAAATTGGTTTTGTATTCCATGATAAAAGTGATTGTGTGAAACCAGCTCTTAATTTCAGTTTTGGCAAATTGGTTTAGTTTGACCTTTTAAGGATGTTAAAAAAAAGACCATTGAACTTGGAAGCACAGGATGTGTTTCAATGTAAATAAAGATTGAAGTCATCATTACTGAAGTTCCTAAGTTGCTGGAAAACACAATAAGCACAAATAAATGAACAGTATACTTTCAGTATTGGGATTTGCTGCCTTTAGGGTAATTGCCTTTTAATAATAGCATGGTGAAAAAATACCCCAAACCTATCCATGCAGGAATTGTGCTTTCAGTACTGACAGGTTTGTTTATTGCTAAGTGTTTTCTGCACAGATTATGAAAGGGAAAAGTCCTAATTAGTTTTATTTTTTGAAGATTTTAATGCCATTGGACATGTGTTTAGTCATGTTTAAAAACTGTTTTGAAGAACAACAACAAACCGAGTCTTTATGATCATATTTGTGAAGATAACAAATGTGCACATACCTTTGAAGTTGAGAAGCCTGGCAATTAAAGGTTGGTTTTGTTCAAAAAAACCTTTAAGTCAGACTTCTAAGCAAATTCTAAATTTGGAATGGTTAATTTTTCAAGGGGCTTCACTTGCAGAAGGTTTTTAAGAATACAGTCTGCTCTGTTGTGAAAGAATGTCTTCAGTGACCCACTTCCATGATACAGATGTTTGCATGTGTGTGCTTGGTGGAACCAGCTGATCTGCACCATTTATTTCACATTTTTGTATCTGCTGGTGCTAATGGGTTTTCTGGCTTGCTGGTGATGCTTCTCCATTCGTCCAGGGGTGACCTTGAAGAGCAGGTGTCTGTGAAATGAGCTGAAGCTGCAGGACTCACTGGGAATGCCGGGACCCTGGACGGCGACACAGCTGGCAGGGACACATCCCACGGTGGAACTGTTGTTACCAGGGAACACTTTCACTGGATTTTATGCTGAGAATACAATCCCATCAGTGCAAACTGGAGTAGATCTTCCTCCTCAGAAAATTCAAAACCTTTTTATGTACTTCAGGCAACTGATTAATTGATGTAGAGAATACATAGCATCAATTTTCTATGATTTCTTCAACCCCAAGTTTTCTGAAGGACTTCAGGATTCGTCATGTGGAGTTAGAAATACTTTCTTCTCTGGGTTTTCTGTGGCAAGGGTAGATGTTTTCATGTCTGCATTCTCTCACAGTCTTCAAACATTTCAAAGTAGCCTAAAGCATGACATACCATGTGTGATTCCAATGGGTGCTTTTTCAGCTCCTGCCTGTTTCAAAAAGCAGGGTAGGAGGGTTGTATATTAAATTTGAGTATGCATGCCTACCAGATTAGCCATATCTGCCTCTTAATCAGACAGTATTCTGAGTTTACAAAACCATCACAGACTTTCAAAACAAACATCTTGTTCAATTGCCTTAATTAAAGCATTGCCATGAAATGAATAGGTTAAAGTTATTTCTTTCCTGAAATTCATCTGTCTCCAAAAAAATTACCAAATGGAAGGTGCCATAAATGAGGTTCTTTTTAAATCAGCAGCAAGATGATGCCCATCATTTTTTTGATCTTGTGTGATTTATCACATCAAGAGGGGATATATCAATATAGAAAACTCTCAAGGGGTTTAACTGTTCCACAGGGAAGAGAGGCAGAGTGGGGATGAGTCACACACATCACGCCTTAATTCTGCATTTTGATAGTTCACACTTCACGAAACAGTAACAGATTCCAGATAATGCAATTGTCACAGTCTTTATTTTAGAAATTACTGTGTAATTGTGGATGAGTGTGCACTCTAACCCGCATTTAGGGGAAGTCACTGGAATGTTATGCTTTCCCTGGAGTTGGTGAGAAGGAGCATTTAAGCAGATCTTTCATCTTGTAGAATATTCCACTGCTCTGAGCATCCCGAGGCAATGACATCCAGTACAAAGAGCTGCACCCCTGCCACTACTGTGCTGTAATAGACAATGATGAGGTGGATTTTTAAACATACTGAATTTTAGGGATTTCTTTGGTCACTCCATTAAATTTGGTTTATCTGTGGCTGCTCAAGGACTAGATTAGTTTATTTGAGAGCGGAAAATGTTGCAGACTGTCCACTCAGTGGTTCTGGGCTACAGAATATGAGCTGATCTCATCTGAAAGGAGAACTTAAAGTATTTCCTACTAGTTTTATTCCCCTGCTTATGCTTTCCCATCTATGGGTTATGGTAAAAGCAGGGTTTCAGTTGTACCTCCATATCTTATCTTTATCCATAGGACAATAGAGTCCTATTTCCTGGGAGCATCCAGTCACAGTTTTAAATAAATTTTCAAAGACTTAGATTAGAAAAACTGCCTAGGGGTGAGTGCTGTGTTCCTTTTTCTCATAGCTAGATTGAATCTAGCTCTTCTGACTGTTTCCATGTATGCTTTTTTCACTAGTCTCTCTGAATTTTAATACTGGTAGAAATATAATTATAGAAATACCTGTGGTGTGTTTTTTTTTTTTTTAAAACCCTCTATTTTCCAATCTAATTTCTCTGCTAGATGTCCAACCTATTTCTCTGCTAAAATGTTTCTGATTTGCCTCACTTGAATGTGTTTGGTTTAGTGGCAACTCGTTAATGAAGTTTAAGTAATTCAGTGGAATCAAGAGGAGAAAATAGCTTACAGGGATTATGTGGTATTCACCTACTAAGTATGGATGTAGACCCCAAGTTAGACTTAAGCCTTTATTTCAGTGATTTCCTAGTAAGATGATAGCTAACAGCAAAATCCAAACTAGCTTCAATCTTATCTAAAGTACATTTTTCTGACAGTGCATCTACTTAGATTGTACCTCAAAATCTATCCAGACAGCTTGAACTGACAATTTGGTTTCAAGTTCCTTTTAAGTGTAGGTAATCCCTGTCAGCAGCGTGGTAATATTCAGTCTCAGTTACTTTTAGTACTTCTAGATCTGTAGAAAGGCATCTTTCAGTCTTGTCTGGACTCCTTACTATATTTATCTTGCTTTATACTTGAGTCTGTAGTTATTTTACTCTGTAGAAAGGCAGAAATAAATTATTGCTACAAAGAAGGATGAACTGATTTTGGTCATGGCTTTATATTTGTGAAAGACAAGACAGAATTAATACATTAGTATTTCCTTAATTTTTTGAAAAAGTGCTTTCATCTTATTTTCTCCATTTTGACTCTCTGGTTTCGAGTCTGTCTGTACATATCAGATACACAGAACAGAACTTGAATGTGATCTGAATCCTAGAACAAACACATATTTATGTTTATTACTAGTAAGATAGTACTGTATGGAATTGAAGTATAATTCATGTTCCAGCTCACAGTTACAAAAATGGGAGATATGACAGGAAAGACACTGGAATACTTGTGATTGTGGGGAGAAAATTGCCTATACTGTGTTTTTAATTTTCCTAAAAGAAGGCTTTTAACTTTTAGTTTTTCAGGGTTCATTTTGTTGAAAAATTGGCCACCCACACATCTCCCACTAATGCATTTCCTTCTGTGCAGTGGTTGGTTTAGTTTTGTCACTGTCACGTGTGGATGATGCCAATGTCTTTCGGTGCTGTTACACCTATTTTACAAAGAGAGAACAACGATCTCTAGGGGTCTTTCCTTCCCCTTTTTTAATGTAAATGTCGATTTTTTTTTTTTTTCTCCTTTGGTTTTGTAGTGGTCCATGAGTTTCACTTCTTCCCCCATAAGGTTCAAAAGCCTTTTTACTGACTTGTCACTTGCCTCAGGTAGCAGCTGGCACTGTTGATGTGATCTCCCAAAAGTGTTCAGCAAGGTTGTGGCTACAGTGTGATTGTTCTATGCTCTGGTTGTTCTGCTTTTACAAAAATAACTCAGGTATGCTAAGCCTAGGCACCTTCAAATGCTTTTCTTTTTTTTTTTTTTTTTGGTAGTTAAGTGACAGAATAACACATTAGCATTTCAGTAAGGCACTGGGTGACTCATTTTCTTCTTGAAACTTTTAATTTGCGTGTATCATCTTGTTCTTTTTCACTGAAATTAAAGTTGTGAAAAGACTGGAATTTATATTTCATTCTTGTCGATGTGTTCGCGTTGTATTGCATGTTTGGTTTTTCTTCTATCTCCTTTATATAATGAATGGCTTATTCACTCAATTCTGCTGATTTTTTCTTTTTTTTAATGTTCCAAGATGCCTGAAAAATGATTCTGAATTTTTGAGATCTGCAATTTTGTTCTAGAACAGACAGCCTGAATTCTGAAAGTTTGAGTCCGTTTCTGCCATCCCAAAACCGAGCCTGTGTGTGCCTTGGGAGGAGAAGTTTAAAAGGTTCAGGAGAACAAAATGCTGCACACAAAGGATAACAGGTTCTGACTTAACTCTTCTCGAGCTCTCAGCTGCATCCATAGGCTTCAAGACTTTCAGCATTTAACTAGGGCTAATGCATAAATAGCCAAGTAATCCACAGCTGGTACATGCTTATTATGAGGGAGAGTTTGTTACTTCTATAACATACAAATTCAGCAAGAATTACACTTGCTGACCCACTCTCCCAACCTCCTTCATTTCATGTTCTTTCTCTTCCCAAGTTCTAGGTTTTAGTTTTTTTCCCTGGGCCTTTCCCACTTGAATAGATTATTCCAATTAACTTTATGAGTGTTCTTAGGGGGATTTTTTGATTCATGTTTTCCCCTCAGCAAACCTCATAGGCAGTGCTGTGAGCCAACCTTCAAAACTGCTGAACACTGAGAGTTCCTTGTGGAAGAGGGAAACAACTGGGGAGTTGAGCACCCTTTGAAAACGTGGCTGTGTGTTTATCTCTTCTGTTTGGTCAGTGGGCTTCTTATGTCAGGATTACCCTGATATCAGCATTAGCTTGGCTCTGAACACAGCACAGCTCAGTTAGTCAAGTTTTACTTCCCTAGGTTTGCCTGCCTCCTTTCTTCCCTGTGCTTTTCCTGTAGATCAAACTCTTCTTTTGGACTGAGAGCTCAAAAACTGAGCTGGCTAAATCCCCACAGTAGTTTCATTCAGGATTTTTGTTACAATTCACAGGACTTGACAGAATGAAAAAACAAGCAAATAAAGGAGCTTTTCCTGAAATACTATTCCCTGAGTGACTTGTTTCACCTCTCACAAACAAGGTGCAGAGATAAAGGAGAATTTAGGCTGACTGTAAATTCAAACTCTGAATTATAGATAAATTAAAATATTTTATTCTGCTAACTTTTCTCCTTCAAAGAGCTCACTGACTTGCTTAAAGAGGAGGACACAGTCATCTATACAGTAAGGAGACCAACACTGAGTAACTAAATCATTTAATATGAAATTACAAGCAGTTTTTCTGGTGTGCTTTCTTTTTCAACACTATTTGGGTGTATTCTGATTGGGCTGTACGTTTGGCGAGTTGCCTTTGGGTATTCTTAGAAACAGATGCAAAACATTTGCAAAAATCCTCTTTGAAATCTGTGTTTTAGAGTTGCTCCAGTCTCCTGCCTGTAGGACAGACAGTACTCCTGGGGCTGACTGGCATCCTGGAGGAAGAGAACCTCCACAGCATCAAAATGCAATTTTTTGCCAGCTTTGTGAAAAATGCTGCAGATCAGAAGCATGTCTGCTAACCCTTGTGGGGCTGCTTTCAGTGCAGAACCCCACTGGGGAGTACAGTCTGCTGCTTAAATAATGCTCAGGGTGACAAAGGTGACAGAACAACTCCTCTGCCAGGTGTGGTGGGTATGCTCAGGCTGCCAGGTGGCCCAGAGGTGACTGGTTTTTGGTTTTTTTAGCAGTCCCTTGGAGTGGCAGGAGGCACAAATTCTCTTATTTCTCTGGCACTGAGCAGATAAATGAACATCCAGCTTTGGGACTACAGCTGAAAGAGGAGGAATCAAAGATCTGACCTGTGTTATATATGCCTTCCTCTTGAGGAGGCACAGCTTGTCCTCAGTTCTCACTGGAGATTCTGTTCTTGTCAGAGGATTCTGGTAGTTTTACCTGCATGAGCCTTTGGCCAGACAGAGGAGGAACTGCACTCATATCTTGCTCTTGCTTTTAAAACAACTGGCCAAATGATATACAAAATTCTGCTACAAGAAGATGGATTTCACTTTAAAATTGCCAGATTGAGGAGTGCTGCTTTCATTGCAGGAATTGGCAGACCTGCAGGAGTTCAGTGCTGGGAAAACAGAATTGTGCTATGCTGAGCATCCCCTGTGTCTGTTGTGTAGGTACAGAGGCTCTGGCTGGGGAAAGGGGGGGTGGGTTTCTCCTGGCTGCCTTTAGACATCATAGTCCAAGCACACACTGGTGCACTTGGCCTCCTGATCCCTTGCTGCTCCTGCCCCAGCCAATGCCTTCTTATCCCAGTGCCCTCTCTTTTCTTTTGAATTCCCTCCTTCTCAGCATGCCAAGTGTGTCCTCCTGGGAGCTCTCACCATGCTTGGGTGGGAGTTGCAAAAAAAGACTGGGGAAGCATCAGGTTCTCCAGACCCTCTGTGAGGTCCGGGGAGATCTGAACCTGAGCAGGCTTCACTCTGTCTTATTCCATGCTGTGGAATTACTCTAGAGCAATCTGTAAAAACATATAACTAAATTCATAAAAGTTGAGGCTTTTTCCTTATTTTGCCCCACTGCCTCTGCTCCCCAGATCTAAGACAAAGAACCAGCAAAGAGAATGAAGAGCCTTAGGCAAAGTGCTGTGGAGATGAGACTGTAAAGGAAGAAAAGAGAAAGCTGAAAACTTTCAGCACAGTCTGTCAGCCTTGGGAGTGGAATATGAACCAAGCAGGTCTGGAAATGCTTCATCAGTGACTAATGATTGTTCTTCTCTGCAAACCTTTTGTAATATCTGCTGCAAATTAAGTTTTCATAGTTAAATAAGCACGCAGGGCAACTGAGTGTGCTCTTTGATATCTCTTGTGTATGTGCACTGTCTGTATTTTTCCATGGAGCACTTGCCTGTACTGGACAGGTTCAGCATAGCTATTAAGCAGTGTCAGTGTGGGAGCTGCTGTAACCCAACCCTTAGATGTATTTTTTTCTTTAAAGAGACCTTATATGCAGGAGAGCCTCAGGCTGAGCTATGAAGGCATAAGAAGTGACTAAAGTAAGAAGTAGTTCAAACTAAGGCTATTGTAATAAAATAATTATGTCTGGTATTGGTTGACTTAAACTGCTGACTAAAACTGTGCTGCATCAAAATGCTGTGACTCCAGTATGTCAAACTACTGCCTTTGAAATAAGCTCACTTTGGAGCTTCTGGATGATATTCTCTGGTATGTTACTTGCATTTATACTGGTATGACATCAATTATGCAAACATTTATTGCAGTGTGGTAGAGTAGGATGACTGTGGCTTCATTTACTAGTGAGACCTCAAATGTAACCTAGTTCTTCCCTGATGGAAATGTGCAGAAAGTGAAAATGCACCCAAAGTCTCTGAAAATATTTTCAGGTCTGAATGTATTAAAAAGGTGAGTCGAGAATGTGGTTTTAATTTTTTTTAATCCCCTTGGAGATCATGCTGTCTAATTGCAATATGGACCTTTTGGAAGGCTTTGCTCTCTTGTGCCAGGTGCTCATTCCCTAACACACTCCTATTACCTGATTACAGCACCTCTGCTGAAATCTCTTCTGCTTAGAGTATCTGACCCAAGAAAAGCCTGAGAATGTAGGGTAAGAAATGCATAGCTAAGCATAAGCAAAGAGACAGATAATTTCTATCTTCACATATAATATAATGTGTTAACTAGTTGCATAAGAAATAATTTTTTTAGTACTTGGATCAAGTGTCTAGTGTGAAAATGAGATTTTTAATGGCTGCATATTTACTTTAGTAATATTGTGCAATGTTAATTCATTGACTATTATTTGAGTGTTGTTAAAGGGTAAAAAAAAAGGCAAAGCACCGTAACATCATTAAAACATGAATATTGAATGGCTTCTTTTCACCCAAATATACTTGAACCATAAATTCCTAAAAGCAAGCACTTCTCCCCCAAATTATCCTTGAAATAGTTTTTGCTACCTCTCTTTTTAAATATGCTCATTAGGTAGCCTGTGAAGTATATAAGCAAGTTCCTGTTATTTTTGTTTCTTTGTACTTGAAGCAGCTTTAGTAGAATAGAGGAGGGAAACCTGTATTTTATACAGTAATAATATGATCTGGTAGATTCTCAAATGGAATACACATGCAAATCAGGAGTGCTTGAAATGATTTCAGCTACTTTTAGGATTACATTAGGGAGAACAACATAAAGAAACTTGCCCAGAGTCACTGCACTTATTAGGAAATGCCTCAGAAACCTCTCTGGTGAAATGCAAATGAGATTCATAAGTCAATACAGGAGATGCAACAGGACCAACTTTCCAGAGACATCCTGCCATGTCAGTGTTAACTTCCCACTTTTAACTTCTTTCTTTACAAATTCACGGATCTCAAATCTGTTGTGTGTTATGAATTTGTAAATTCAAACTGACCTTGATAACTCAAAGCAGCAAAACCCACACAACAAAGCAAATCTTCAGGGAGCGACTGGGGATGTGGTGCAGTGATGAAAATAAAAGCATGACATGGTTTTTCTTTTCCTTCCCAAGGAAATCCTACTGTATTTTAAGCATATTTGTTGTTAATAATATCTGAAGTGACTGTGTTGGTTTTCAACTTGCTTGACAGGTGACTGCCAAATGTCACATGAGCCTGAGGATAATAACCAGCATTCTGCTGTAGGCTCAAATAAAATGTTAACAAGGCACTTATATGGCTCAATCTCTTTACTTCCTTAGCAAAGAGCCTTTCTCTGCCTCTCAAGGTTCAACAGCTGCTGAGCTCAACACCTGAACTGGTCGTTAGAACTGCACTTTTGCTTTTGTTTTGTTTTCCCAGGAAGACCTATCTCTGGGTGACACACAGGAAAGCACATGGAGGCTTCTTTCTGAAGTTATATTTGAGTTCAGTGCAGATCATGTGTTTATAGAATCTCTGTGGGCTTTCTTTCTAATTCTCTACTGTGATATGCATTGCTGCTGGAAGAGTAGAAAGGGATTTACAGTATAGTACCAGATTCTTGTTCCTACTGCAAGCACACCAAGGAAGTAATGACGTAAAGAGGTTTTCTTTCTCTCTGAGCTTGTGGCAAAGACTGGGCAGCTGTGGTAGATTCAGATGTAGAAATTCAAGTGCCGGTACCTTTATATACTGGGCAGCAGATTTTGTGTGAATTCTAGACTAGAGTACAGGAGAAACAAGTTCACCTGCAGAAAGTGTGTTTTGGGCCAGGGGCTGGAACTGAACTTACCCTACACAGACCACTAGTGTTGATTGGAGTAAAAGGCTGTGAAGTTTATTGCCTGTTCTACATAACAGCATTTTTTGTGAGGTTGTGAAAAAAATTAACAGCATAAAAAAGAAAATAAACAACAGTGTTAATGTTTTTACTTTGATATCGTGGTAGAATAAGGATATTTTAAAGGTTTTACTCACCTTAGGAAAAGAATTCAAATCCACCTCTAGATGCAACATCAGATAAAGCCTTTGGGCTCTATCTCAAAGAAGTTTGATGCTACTGATGGAAAAATAGAGCACAGTATTTTAATTTCTCTTTATTTAGAGAAACAACAGAACAGTAGACTTCCTGTAAACAGTCATGTCTTTTGTGGATTATATCTGATTTACAATATTTATTGCCTAATTCATATAAAGCTAACTATTGCAGAGTGAGGAGATAAATAGTATTTATTTTATGACCCACATGAGATTTAATGACAATTGGATTATCTTCAGTTCAGTGATACCTTTCTAAAGTAAACCAAGTAAAGGAATATCAATGTCTTTAAAAATAATTTCCATGATGAAAGCTTATGAACTGACTGTTTAAGCAAACTGAATTTTAGCTTGAGTTTTCAGTCAGAATATGGCCCCTAAGATGAAATCCCCTCTGTCAAGTACATGCAAAAAAAAGGAGCTATATAAGTAAGTAAATTATATATATATATATGGCTTGTTGATACTTTAATGTTTTCCAGAATGGCTGCTATACCTTTTCTTTAAGCATGTTTTCCTTTCTGCTTCTAATTTCTTGCTGCTTTGACCTGAGTTTAAACTGCAGATTTTTGGGGTGCAAAGTAGTACATTTCTCCGTGCAGATGGGATCGGTACAAGGAGATGGTGGGATCAGTCTGATTTTTTGGGGGCTCTGAGAAACAGCTTTAACTGATAATTAGTGAAGCAAGTAACAGTGGAAGTGGAGAAATGAAGCTCTAATAAAATTGAGTTAAAGATGTGATAGGGAAGGAAAAGAGAATTAGAGAAATGAAACCCCTGGGCTGGGTAGGTGACCTTCTCCCAATATGTGCTACGTGCTGTAGTGAGTACACAGGTGTTGAAATAATTAACGTGGCATAAAGGAGAGGAAGACTAATGTGATGATTAAGCAAAGCAAAAGTCATGCTTGCCAGAGTTTGGATTGTTATATATTATTTTGCAGCATCTTCTCCGCTGCTGGGAGGGCTGGAGGATGCAGGTGGAGAAAAGGGCATGGTCAGACTTGTACTGGTTTAAGCACCATAACATTTATTCCCTTGATATCAGGGTGTCTGAGCTCTGCTAATGCTGTGTTAATTTAACGTTGCTGTGGACACCTTGGTGTTCTAATCATTGTCAGAGGTGACAAAAGTCACCAAGTAGTTTCCAGCTACATGGAACAGTGAATAAATTCAGTGTGCTTTCATTTAGGTAAACTGTTTAAATGCAAATTAGCATCAAATATGGATGTTTGCTAAAGTTCTCTTAGAACATAACCTATTGCTTCTTATTAGTCTCCTAAAGACAACAGATAAGGCACTTCTTTACTATTACTGTACATGTTATGAATAAAATGACCACTTACACTGAATAACTCAAATATAAGTCAATTTCTGAAACCAAATATTTTCTGAATAAAGAAAAAAATCTTTTAAATAGTTTTTTGACAAGTAAAGTAGTATCTTTATGCAAAGGGCTTTGAATATATAAAATGTCACTTTGAAAACACTATCTTACTGTGAGATTTTTTTTTTTAGTTGAATAAGTTGTTTTCTTTTCCTCTCCCAAAGATTATCTGAACTTGGACTTTAGGATTGACTTTTCAGGGATGCACTTCTTCCTGATTATTAGTAGCAATTATGTAGCTTGGAGATGTATTCTAGAATTAAAGGGCATTAAACACCTCATATATTCTATGATGTACGTTTTTCAGTACAGCCCAGCTCCTGGAACAGTGCCACCTTGATTACAAGTAATACTTTGAAAATAAGAATTCTGAATGCTTAAAAGTCCATAAGGTAGACTAAGAAATCCTTGTGAAATCTGAGCCAAAATGTGTCTCTTAAACTGTGTGCAGGTACAAATACAACCATTCTCATGGCACATTTGAGTTTTTTTTTCTTGGGGGAATCAAGTAAATTTGGCTGATTTACTTTATGGAAGACAAATAGGGAGTTCTCAAAGGAAGGGAAGTACAATGCTGGAGGATGCTTCTTCTGGAATCTCCTCCCACTCCTTTACCTTGTCTAACAGCAGACAAGCTGGAAAGCTTTGTGTACATTCAACATAAGTGAATGTACACGCTGTGCATTCCTTATGGCAGGAATCCTTCCCGTTTCTGTAAAATATTCTGCACAGCAGGGAGTCTGTGCTATCTAAATAGCAATAGGGCCAGTAGAAGCAGTGAGAAAACCCTTTTATTTTGGGTAAAGATCCACCAAGGGGATCTAATGAATAGGAGAAGAAATGGCATGCCAGCTGAGAGAGCTTTTGATGAATCACTAAGTGAGGAACCTGCCAAGCCATTTCAAACTGTGGAAGAGAAGGGCTAAGGAGCCCTTAAAATTGCAGATTAAGAAGGGCAGGAGCAGTGCCACACAACACCCTGGTTCTCCAGATTGCCATGGACACCACAGGACTTCAAAGCTTCCTCTGTGCCAGGTAGCGAAGGAGACTTGTACACCTGAGAGCTGTTTGTGCTGCTGTGGGGGAGATATCAACTGCACCAGGAAAAGGATATCAAAAGCAGAGAATCCCAGCCTTTGGAGAGGTACAGAGATCAAATAAATCATCAAGCCATCCCGGCTTGTAGCATCAAACACAGGATCACAAACTGATCCTCTTGCTCGTGTTGGACTGTGCTGTAATTTCATAATTAGTTTCAGCTGTGGAAAGGAAGAAAAGAGGAGGCAGAAGGAGTCCAAATCCTTTGGGCCTCTGAGGGCCAGGGCTGTGTGTGCCCTGATTATCTAATTTCCATGAAGTTCCTCTGATTAAAAGGTTTTATGAGAAAAGCCAAGGAGAAGACAAGCCAAGCATTGGCACTGTCCTTGTTCTGGGCCAGATGTTGTACCTTGTGACATTGGCAACACTGAAAATTTTCCCCAGCCTGCCCAATGGGGGGGGAACCTTCCCCCAGCCAACAAGGGTGGGTTTGTGCATCAGAACGGCACAAGGACTAAAGGTTTTCATCCTCCCTGTTGTTATTAGCCAGAATCTGAAGTAAACCAGGTCTTGTAAGGAGTTCCATTCCCTACTGACCTTGTCAGTGCTACAAGGAATTGGCCTCTAATTGCAGAACTAGGGACTAAAACTCACATAGCAAAATCTAAGAACAATTGTAACTTCATTTTTTAATTTCTGTAGAAGAGCCTGATCCTTTTTACTAATTTGAAGTTTTGCTGTGGGATCTTTTTTGTGGTTTCTTGTTTGCTGGTTTTTTTGGGGGGCAGATTCAAACTCAGAAATGCTGACTGCACAAAATTTTCCGATGCTTTTGATTAAAATTCTAAAGAAATTAGATTTATGTATATGTCAGTTCTTTAAAATATGACCTCAATAATATTAAAGGTATAGCCTACACCAGAGGAAGTCAATAATAGTAATTTAAGAACACTATTTACATTTTTCTCTTCTCTGACATGCATACATTCTAAATAAAAATGTATGATATTTATACCACAGAAGAAGACTCATTGAAGGAACTATTGATGTATACATGATGTTGTATAAGGAGTTTCATTTGACAATGTAGTTTAGGAAGGGAGGAAAATGGACTGCTGAATGATACTCAGTAAACAGTTTTTCAGTTCTAAGCACAAGGATGAAATAAGGGAATTTTTAAATAGAGCATGTGTGGATAAAGGCTTTGATTTTTGTGGGGAATGTGTCTGTGTCAGGGATAATGTTAGTTTTCCCCAAAACACTGGTCCAAATAAGGGACTGTAAGACTGTAGCTTCCTCATGGATCTGATACAGATAGCAGAGCTGCAAATTTTGATTCTCTGTGGACTCAAATGTTTCATGTCCTGATGATTCTGTGTCAGTGGGAATGGGTATGAGCACATGTCCTTCAGACTTTCATCTGAGCTCTCAGAATAGTGGGAAACCCGTGTTCGTGAGACCTTTATTTCAGATGATTTTTAATGTTTCAAATCATAAATAAATGTATTTGTCAGTGCTTTCTGAATCTGCCTGAGTGCAGTAATTGTGTCCAGGTTTGAAAGAGAACACGGAACTCAAATGCTGGTTTAACAGATAATACACACTGATAAGAATGACTTGTTGCAATTCATTCCAACTCACAGGGACCCTGGAGTAGCAACTGCAAAATAGAGCAAACAAAGCAAAATCTGAAAGGAAAGGATTTGTATGTTGGAAGTTGGACCTTGTGGAAGCAGGTGGCTTGGTGCATAGTGAATCACTAATCAACAGAAGGTTTAGTCTTTGAGGCTGTTTCCCACTGGAGCTTTTCCTGTGTAAGCACTTACTGGCTGACCTCAAATAAAGCAAAGCATCCCTTTGAAATAGCAGCTTGCTTGCAGGGCATTTTATCCCCAGGTGATTGGAGTAATCACAAGTGAATAAATCATGTATATATCATGTATATTTACTTCTGTTGCAGTATTAAGAGCCTTCTTTAAAAATATAAGAATGCTCTTGTTAATGTGCAGGAAGGGCTGTGTGGGAGAGAAACAGAGATGGTGAGTAACTAAAAAAGATGAGAAAAGACAGAATAATATGGCTACTAACCACACTGGTAGAAAAATGATCATGGCCCTAGCATTATCATCTGTCCCTGTCAGCAGTGAGAAAATTATTTGTGCTCACACAACTTAATGATTTTGAATAATGGAAAACAAAAAATAAATAAGACAAGTTTGGATGTGATGTCACCTAGTAGTTTTTAAGTGTCTTCTGCAACTTTTTTCAGGTAGTTTGATTACAATTATTTCAGCTGTGGTGTCATTGAGAGCTGAACTTCAGCCTGTGGGTTTTAAAGTAGTGTTTGTCAGGCATTTCCATCTTTGTCTCCTCCATCCTTGCTTTGAGCTGACAGTAACAGAGATGGAAGGAGATAAGAGATGAAGAGAAGGAAACTATAGAGTTGCTTAATAGAAGAAAGGACTTTTAGCATAGTAAAACTAAAAATGCATCAAATTTAGCTGTCTGGAAGCCAACACACTCAGCTCTCTGGGGACCTTGCACAGCTTTGAGCAGAAAAAAGGGAACCAATATGCTTATGGACAGAAATCTGGAGTCAGAAGTCTGTTATTGCACAGAAGGACAAAAAAGTTTGAGTGCTCAGAAGCCCGCACGATTTGTATGCAGAATGTGAATTTGGACACCAAGTTAAACAGTGAATTTATGAAAACCGTGTTCTAAATCACTTCAGCTGTTCAATGCAGACCTCAAATAGTTTGATTACACTTGTCTTGGAGGGTAATAGGAGAGTGAAATGCTAACCTAAGATACTTTACTGTACTTAGCCAAAATCATTCCATAACTACTGAGTTTAACATTTTTGAAGGCAGTTTGACTTTTTTTTCCTTTACACAACCTTTTACTTTTAAAGCACTATGACTTTTTTTTTTCTCCTGAGAAAGAGGAATAAAGCCTGCAGCAATCTAGTTTTAGAAACTGCTTTAAAGAATACAGTTGATCTAAACTGTTTTCCTGAACTTCTCTACATTTTAGGCGACAAAGCTTTGAACTATTACTCAGATTACACCTTACCCTGTCTGCAGGGTGATTTAGTGGCCTTCCTCCTTGGGCACTGCAGTCTCTGAATAGCCAGTGAATGAGATGCAATGGTGACAGCAACGAGCAGAGTCTCCAGAACTGAATGTTGTTGTAAGCACAGCCCAGGCAGACAGGAGATGTTGCAGTGCACAGAATGAAGGTGTAGCTGTGGTTCTGAGGGACAGTTTCCCTTTCTTGCAGACTGGGCTGTGTGACAGAGAACATGATGGAGCTACTCGGGGCACCTGGACAGTGGGAGAGCAGTCAGTGTGTGGGAGGGAGTGACTTCAGGACATTGTTTCTCTACAGAACCCCCGAATAGGATACTCTGCCTTAATGTACACTTGAGTCACTATAACTGTTTCAGAAAGAAGTTATTATTAATAATTTTGACTTTTTTTGACCTGCAAGCCTTCTACCTCGCTGAGAGGGATGTAATTATGTTGATAAGAACAACAGCACACTAAATCTTCCACTTTGAAACAATTTACTTTGAACAGATACTTAAGTGTTTTAACACAGGTTATTTGTAACTGTGTTATTCAGAGCCAGCCTGTCGTTATGTAATGTTAGCAAAATAGAGTCAGAGCCTACACATCTTCTGCTAACTGGTGCACTTCACAGAAAAACAAATATCAATTTACAAAAGCAAATATCTGCAGAACAGAGAGTAAAAGTGTAATTCCCACATTGCAGTGCCAGTAAATAACAGCACAAGTGTTTGTGAACTTGCAGAGCCGTTCAGATGCCGGTGCTTATCCAAAATAAACAGGTGTGCAGGTGCAAAACCCAGAGCAGTGAATCCACCCAGACCAGTGCCCTTTCCAGCCTGGCACCACAGTTCCCTGCAGGTGCACACTGGTGCAGCCCTGACTGCACATTGGAGTCCAGCTGTGGCTTAGAAATGTTCCACTGGTGTTCCACTGGTGTTCCACCATGATTTCACATCAGGATGCAGTTCCTGTATTATGTTAAATTCTGTTACAAAACAAGGTGTTATTATCAGACATCACTCTGTGTTTTAGCCCTAATGTGGGTTCAGCCTTCAGTGGGTTTCAAGTTTAGAAGCCTGGGTTTTTGTTAACCACATACTCTTACATTGCTTGGGTAGCATCAAAGAATAGAAGAAAAGAATTACAATTCATATCTGTATATGAAATATCAATGAAATAATTCTCAGTATTTCATGGCAGTATTCTCATACTGCCTCCACCTTTTTCTCGTTACTCTTTTTGTGTATTCTTACGTTTTGTCAACTTTGGTGTATTTGACTTCCTATCTCTTGAGTTGTTGATCATTATAATGTATTACATAGAAAAATGTAAAGTTGCAGAGGAAAGGGAAGGACTTTGAAGTTTTTTTTCTTACCTTTTAATGTGTTCCCACTGCACACAAGATAAAAGAAGCTAAAAATATTTCTGCACCCAGTTGCTTTGTAGAGTTTGCTTGATTGTCAAGAGAAAAAAAAAAAAACAAACCCTTTTGTATTAGGTCCCCTTATCCTTTAAACATAACAAGATTTTTTCAGGATAATAAAAAAATAGACGCTTTCTATTAGACTGAACACGATGCTAAGGAGTCCAAGGATGTATTAAGAATATAGGCAAAAATAAAAAGTTGAAGTGTAAAAGTGACCTGCTCTGAATTTAACTTTCAGACTACCTTCCTACTCCTTTTTCCTTTGCACGTTATGGCTGCCCAATAAGACTTGGATCAGTGCCTCCTAAATTCTGGTTTTTTGCCTCTTCTCATATATGCATGCTTACTCTTGTTACTTAGTTAAGGAGTTCAAAGATTATATTGATCCTACAGTGTGGTGGGGAGCAAAAGCAAAGGCATTTCTGCTGCTTCTTTCCATTCCCTGCATAAAAAAGATGGGTGATGTCAGAGGGTATAAAGAGGTAATGAATAATTTGATTAAGGAACCGAATTTATGTCTGGTCTGTGAATGTGCTGTGTGAGTATTTGGGACCTGGGTTTTTGAGGTAATAGTGTAGCGGATTCTGTTAAAGGTTGTACTCTTTTGCCACCCACCAAACTGGTGACTGCAGCTCTTAGACTTCCTAAGACATCTTATTAAGGCTGCTGGTTTCAGTGACTTTCCTGAACTGAGTCAGTCCTGAGATGTCAGCATAGAGGATGCACATGTTCTAGAGCTGGAGGTTACCCTGTCTTGGTAAGTGTTGGAATTGGAAATATAGATACAGGTATTTCATGCAAACTTGCCAGTTTTGTAATCGCTATTAAATTCACAACAGACAGAAGTTCAATTTCTATTTAATTAATGTGCTGTGATATTTAGAGTAATTTCTTTTCTCTTGCAGATATGTAACTAAATCCTTCTTAACTGTATTTGTCTTAACTCCATTACTCAAGTTCTCACAATGGCTGAGTTTTCAGGAAACATTCTTTGATATAATACTTAATAATTTAGCTCTCTGTGATTTTTTTTTTTTGGAGGGGGGGTATTTTCAGCCACTATTTCATCATGCCTTAAAATAAAAGCAAAGCTTAAAAGTCGTAATTTTCTGCCTGAGAGAATATTGAAATGAAAGCACATATAAGAAGGATCTGATCACAACATGCAAAAATAGAATGGCATAAATCCTTCATTTTTAAAGAACTTTGTTTTGGATTGAAGTTTAATCAAATTGCACTTTAAGTGTTTGAGTTCAAACAGAGAGGAAAGCTCAGAGCATTACCCTGGATCCTATAAACCCTTTCTCCTGTGATAAGTCCTTCTTCACCTGAATAGTTTGTGTGATGTCAGTGGCTTGAGTGCTCATCAGCCTCGAGTGATGTAGCACAATTCCCAAGGAAATGAGCCTTTGAAATTTTGGCAGACTGTATTATGGCCACATAATATGCCTACATTAGTCTACCCTCTCTACACGACACAGGGAAAAGTTTCTATGAGTGATGCAGTGAAAGTGGAGGCTGTGGCTGTCTGGAAGGATTAAACCCAGGGATTGCTTTGTTTGTGGAGGATTGTTATGAGGTGGATAATTGTACAAGGTCTGATCAATGTGTACTTGCCATGAGTATGTTTGCAGCCAGTGCTTGGGTTCTCTGCAACATGCTGGGATTTCCAGGCTGATATCAGACACTTTGACAGGTCCTGCTGATTCACAGCAGGTGTTCCACCACTGTATAGGGATGGTAGTGCTTTGGGGAATGCCCACAAAACCAACCCCAACAAACACACACACACCTAGGGAATATGATTAATCCAGCTCTTCAGAATCATTCCTGAGAGACTTCCAGACAAAAAAAGTGACAAAAAACTGAGGGGAAAAGCAGATGTACGACAGAACTAGTGACAAATGCCAAGTATAAACAGGCATAGATTTGTTAAGAAGCAGTTATTGATTCTTCTGCCTTTTTCTTCTGTTTTGATTGATACCTTCTGTTCCTTCTTCCCACGCACAATTATTCATTTCTCATTTTTCCTACAGTGGTATTCCCGTTTCCTTCTGTGCATGAAGCCTGACCTCTAAGGTTTCAGCAAGGATTCCACTTATCCTTCGGATCCTGTGCACTGCCTTCAAGTAATGAGCTGGCTACAACTGAGCAATATGTGTGGAGAAGTAAGGAAACATGAGATGTGAATTGTATTTTATTCTTCGTATGTTGCTTGTCAATGTTCTCTATAAGCAATGAAAACAATCCAGTGTATAAAATCTGGCCAGAAGTTGCTTAACTCTGAGAGATGGGGGACAGGAGCAAGAAAGAAGTGAAAAATAAAAAAACAGATTCAGATGGAAATTCTGCAAGTATATTTTGTTCTTGTTTATGCTTTTTGTTCTTTTCTTGAAATAAGAAAGATGATAAATTTTAGATCACACTGAAACTCCTTGTTCTATATGCAGAGCATGCATCTCTGGGTTGTTTTGCTCTTTTAATGTTATTCAATTAAAACACTGTTTTGAAGTGGAAACTGTAAAATTAAATCTGAAATGTCTCAGAAATTTCCTTCCCCATATGTTCCATGAAATTAGCCAGTAAATTGATCTGAATTGAAATTTTTTCAAGTGTCAAATGCTCTTTATGTTCGAAAATTATATATAGTGTCAAAATATCCAAGTGTGGTAAAATAGTTTAAAACCCCAAATAATTAATAGCTAAGTACAATCCTAGTGTTCATGTAATATTTCCAGTGTACTAGAACAGAGTACAAATGCCTAAATGAGATGAATCACCCCGATAAAACTGAAGTGAAAAATTGCTTTAACCTTTTTGAAACAATGCATTTTGACATTTCCAAAATGAAACAAGAGCCAAGATTTCGTGTAGACTTTTCCCACTGAAGCTGTCATAAAAATCAACAAGTTCTCATGACGCATTTTGAAGGAGAATGCATTATATTTTCAAGTTAGAAAATGGTACTGCAGTTTATCAGTCTTTTGTTACTTGACTCTAACGTTGAAGAGATTTGGGAGCTGAGAGCATAGTAAGGGAATTTTAATAACAAATTGCATTTAAGAGATTATTTATGTCATTTGCAACCATGTACAGATGTTTTGACTTTTCCTCTGTGAAAAAGATACCGTAGTTGTTTCCCTTTTTCTTTTTCATTTCTAAATCTCAGTAGCTTGCAGTTGCAGTCAGATACAAGCAAGTTTGACAGAACATCACTTAACCTGACTCTGTTCTCTACTTTGCTTGTCTAAAGCAGAAGTCACTCCACTGCAATAAATGCAGTCCCATTATGGCAAAACTGGTGTTGGAGTAGATTCAGGCTGACAGAATAGAAGGCTGCTGATCTGCTAAATCCCAGGGTGGTGTAACACAGAGAGGAGAATGACATGTGGCTTTTCAGAGCTAAACCCAGATAATAAATCTCATATTGGCCAGATCTCAGCAGATGAAATAAAATGGTTACAAAGTGAGTGTTAATTGAACAGAGTGGCTGGTTCTCATCTCCAAAGAGATCAACTATTATTTCACATATATAAAGGAAACACTGTGTTTGACCTCTGGTGGCTTTGATAGAAATAGTTTAAAGAATACTTTTTTTAAAAAAAAAAGATTTCTCCTAAGATTTCATTATATGACAAAGCCCCAACAACAGAACCCAAAACCTCACCAGCCATGTCTCATATAATGAAGTGGCACAAAAAGGAAGGTACTCTGGATCAGATCCAAAGTCCATTTTAATGAATTCAGCTTTTTCCTTGACTTCTCTTAAATCTCAGTAGCTCTTACTGAAGAAAGAACTTGAACACTTGCTTTTGTAAAAGTTTTAAAATACTTTTCCCCCCTCTCCTATTTCTTGTTAAGCTTTCTAATGATTTTAGGTGGGCCCATGACTGCCTCACTGAAGAAGGGGTTGTTGTAGACCTGGAAAGGACGAGGTGTTAAACTTGCAAAAGGTAGGTCAACGTAAATGATTTTTATAAAGAAACACACTTTTGGAACTCAGAGATGAATTACTTGGTTTGGCAACTATTCATAATAGACCTCAAGCCCTTCAAGATGTGTAACATTTAAATATGATGTTACTGGAAGGGGAATTAAAGCTGGCAGGTGATTCAACTGTCTGTCAGTGCTGATTTAGGTCAGAGGAAGGTGAATGGCATCCTCAGCAATGTTGAGCCCTATTTTATACAGTAATTGTGAACTGCAGTGGAGTGGGAGATTACTTCTGTACACAGCAGGTTTGAGTTGAATTTGAAGTGCTACATTTGCTCCTTGCATGTAGATTTGTGAAAGGATGATAGAATCTTGAGTAGAGAGAAGAGCCTTAAAAATCATACGATAGAAAATCAAAGAAGTCAATTGTTAAATTTATTCAAATCAACCCAATGTCTTGTCCCCCTACCCCTCAATTTATTTGCATCTGTGTTTTCTCAAAAGAAGAGAAAAATACAAATTTTAGATGGACAACAGCAGAAAAAAGCATACCAAGAAACGAAGCCTTGAAACTAAATTAGAATCCGTGGTCTGCATGTTTAATGAAGAATGAATAGTGGCAATCAGAGATAACAAAGAGTGTTAAAAAAACTATCATTTGAAGTGGTGGATATTTCAAATCAAAACTCAACACAGTGTGAATGATAATCAGAACAGGAATATCTGAATCTGGTTTGCATGAGAAGTCAATCTAGGTGGTCTTGCTTTAAAAGTTATTCAGCCCTCTTAATAATAAGAGTAACAAGGAAATGATTACCATTAAAATAACCTTTGTTCAAAATAAAGAAATCCTTTAATTTAAGAATTTAAAATTATTTCTATCAAAAAAATATACCCACAGGATAAATCTGGTGTTAAATAAGCCTATTGTACCATTTAAACTAAACAAAGCTGGTTTTACTTGTATCAGATCTCTCAGGCACATCAGTCACATGTTGATATATGCTCTTGGAAACCTGAAAATGCTATATTAGTTGGGGTAAATTTGATCTGAACTTGATAAATTGTCTGTTAATTTAATATTATGCACAAATGCTGTCTCAGCAGCGAATGTTTCGTATTCATAAAGAGTTTCACCAGAGCACAGAGAGTGGTATAAGATAAGCTCAATGGAATACTTAAGTTTCTGGTGCTCTATTGTGCTTGTCTCCAAATGCAAAAAGAGGTTAAAAACAATGTGCATATTTGGGTTATATTGTGATTGATGTTTGAAAGGCTATTTTGTGTTTCAGTCTAATAAGTTTCAAATACTAACAAGCTTGGGTGTTTTGTTTGTCTAGATCAATCTCTTGCCTTTTTGTATTATTTTTTCAGTTTCCAGTATTTTTTCCAAATCAAAGGTATTGTAAAATCTTTTTAAACCTCCTGATAATTAACAATACGTACTTGTAAGGACTTCAGGTTGGGTTTCGTGCTAAAGGGAACAGGCTAAAGTGAGTAAATTCTTCCTAAATTCATGTAAAGACTCCAAAAGGTGGAAAATTGTCCCTCTATGCAGGGACAATACACCTGCTCACAAAATGAATCCAGCCCTTGACCCAGATATGCTCCATGGTTAACAGCAGAGAGCAAGGCTATTCAGTTAATGATACTAATTATGGTTTAACATAATTAGTAAATAATTAATGTACACTTGGAAGATATGAAATTAGCGCAGCCAGAGTTTTATGACATAAATGTTGCAAATTAATATTCTTACCCTTCCATTTGCTCCTTGGGGTGGAAAAATGGTAACTCTCAGATTTCTTGACCCCCCCCTCTGCCTCTGCCCTGTGCTGTGAGCTCCTGGCACACAGCCCAGCATGATACAGGACATTTTCTTCACTTTAAACAGGTTTCCTCTTGACTTCTATACTTGTTTCCTCAAGGGTATTGTTGGACTGGAGTTATTCTTTTACGTTCCATAAAAGTCACTTGAAAATAAAGACAAATTCAGCATGTGAATGTTCATTGAACACTTCAGCCCTGTGAAGGAAGACTGTTGCCATTTTTAAAATTCAGACTGATTTCAGAAAATACAGAAAGGTTGCAACTGCAACTGAACCTCTGCTCTGTCATCCTCCTGTTCAGTATCCTTCCTTACCCAAAGAGTTTCCCAACGGTACCTTAATGGACTTTTTTTTTTTTTTTCAGCGTGGAAAACTATTCAAGTTTCTACTTGTCAAGTTTCTGTTGTCAAGTCTCTACACACCTTTTTTTGTCTCAGACACCCATTGCTTGTTTAGGTATAATTTAATGCCTACCTCTGCAAGTAGTTTGTCATAATAATTTGATGGATATAACAAAGGCTTGCTCTTCATACCTCTTTGCTGTTCCCTTGTTTTCCTTGAAACAACAAAGAAAAAACACAGTACACAACCTCTGAATATGTGAGGATGTATCTCATCAGGCCCCATGGAGTTGGGCACCTTCAGGACTCTGAGGTGATTTGAACCTGTGCATTTGCATGATAACATCTGGACTGGGCCCCCAGTGAAGCTGAATTACTGGCTGGAGTGGCCAGAATTCCTTGGTGCTGCTCTTCAGCTGCTCTCCTGTTGACCTGTGAACCCTCTGGGCACCCCTTTGCTGGCACTGTCATCCATCTGGCAGAAGTGGGATGGATTGAGGTTCCTCTCCTCACATACCTTTAGTTCAGAGCCCTCTGGAGCAGCTTGGCCAGCCTGTGACTGAAGATGCTCTTCCCCTTCTCTGCCAGGTGGACCCCACCAGCCCCCAGAGGACCAAGTTTCCCAAAGTGAGTCCCGTGATCTAACGAGTTGAACCCTTGGCTGTGGCACAGGTCTTGTTGACTCACCAGATTGGACTGGCCCTTTCAAACTCCTTCCCTTAGCCTGGGTGGACTGATGAAAATACCCCCTGCCCCCCAGAGTCCCTTGTCACTGCTCCAGGGACTCTGTAATCCTTCTTGATACACCTCAGACTGCCCTGGCTCTATCACTGGTGCCCATGTGAAATAACAGCAGTGGGAGATGATCAGTGGGCTGAATGGCAGTTTGCTGCTTCTGTGTGCCTCTTCAAATCCAGTTTGTGTGCTACAAAAATTCTGAGACAGGTGCCCAAATGTCATCCAGGAGGTTTTCTTCTGTAGGTCTACATTTCTGGTTTTTATGCACCGTGGTAGAAATGTCTGCCATAAGCACATAGGTACTTAACTTGCTAAAGGGAACAAGAATTACAATGTTAATACTGATAATTTGCATTTGCATAGATTTGAAAACATTTCTTAATGGTATTTTAAAATTCTCATATCTCTTTTGTAAGGAAAACAATGCATTGGAGAGACTGGAGGAATGGCCTAAAAGCCAACAGGAATCTACTGTTCCAAAGAGCTGAAAGAGTTAAGGTTCAAGAGCTTGGATGATATAAATTTCCATAGCTCTGCTGAATTCATCTGTGTCCATTTCTACTGACTGGAAAGAAAATATTGAGCTCTAGAGTATTGATGCAAGCTCTAGTTCCCTATAATATTAACTACAATATTAACTATAATACAGTCTTCTCACACTCTGTCTGTAAAATCATTAGCTTTAAAACTGCTCTCAAAGTTTTTTGTTGCTGTTCTTTTTTTTTTTTTTTCCCCATGAGTAAGGAATTTTGGTATTTGATATTGTCCTTTGGCAGGAAGCTAAAAGTTGCATTGACAACAACAATAAAAAGTGATTAGGCCTGAAACTTTTGTTTAAATGACAAAGCAAGGAACAAAGTGCAAGGTTTCTTAGATCCCACTTTTCTCCCCGGATGTGTTCTAATGTGGGGTGCCTATGCTGGACCCATATTTGGTTTTGTTTTTGCAGCAGGTGCAATTATGAAGTTGTAATTTCATCCCAGTACTCTCCCATTAAGTACAATATAGACAATATAAGTAAGTGTTTACATGTAGGTCTGACTTTAAGCTGGTTTGTTGGGGGAGAAGGAGAGGCTCTACAGATTTGGAATTTGTTAATAGGTATAATGAGCTGAGTTGCAGCTCATCCACTCTCAGAAAGAATGCCTGGTTTTACATATTTGACATAAACAGTGCAAGGGAACAGTGTCCTCTTTGCAAAACATCTAGGAACAAGGATTCTTTAATACTGTAGCTGTGAGATGGATTAAATCTTTTCTAGAATCTGTACTAATGAGTGACACCTGTCCATGGATCACTGTGCTGGAAGATGGGAAGGGCTGCCACTGTTTTCCTGCTTGGCTGGTACTTTTCTGTTATTGCCATTGCTTCTTAGAGTCACTGCTTTGCTTGGGATGTGGCATCACCTCTCCCTTGCTTTGAAGTGCTGAGGGTCACCAGAGGGGAAACTGGAATGGTTCAGGACCATATTATGGCTGTGCTAATCCTTTTGTAGGAGTCTGTGCTCTGCCACAGTCTGCTTCCTGCTTTGACACTTCGTATCCAGTGGGTTACTTGCCTTCTGCTTTGGAGTATTTTCCTACCAGTTATTGCTTTCCAGGTGGTAACAGATTCTAATGTCTTTCAGTTACAGCAGATGATGCAGACAGGTGAGCACACCTTTCCTGGGCATCCATCAGAGAAGTACATGTATAATTTCTTTGAGGAAGAAGAGTATGTTAAATTTCATCTGGTAAAAAATTAATGTCCTGGGCTTTTTTACCTGCTAGGAAACTTGCAATCTGCTATGTGAGATGAGTTTTGCTATGCTCATCTCTCTTACCCGGCCAAATGCAGCATGAGGGAATTCTCAGCGGTCCCCCTGCTAGTGAAAATTCTCTTTCAGCTGCTGTCTCTCAGGTCTTCCTTCTTGCTGAAGTTCAGGGTTTATTTAAGCATCTCTGACCCTCCATCTCAGGCCTCTTTGCTCTGTGATAGCTTTTAGTTGCCCAGTCTCAGTTATAAGGAGCTGCTCAGGCATTTTCTTCCTTTTTAATCTTTTATTAACAACCAGTGAGCCTGACTTCACCTGACCTTTCTGCTTCTTGTCTTTATTTATCTGCCAAATATCAGCTCAGCTCCCTCAGCGAGTCTTGGGTCTGTTTTGAGGAATCCTGGAAAGAGCTAGTTGGAATAACTTTCTTTTTTGGATGCTTTCCCTGGGGCTTCTCTTATCTTGAGTGTTCAGAGGGATTCCTCAATACAGGCAAAAACCTTAAAGTTACAATTTCTGGTTAGTGCATTTTGCCTGAATAATTCTGTCCATGTGGTAGATATTTTGTCTGTCCCCATCAGCATCCTGCAGTCTACACCTGCTGAAACATTCGAGGTTTCTTAAGCCATCACTCAGAAATGACACTGTAAGGAAGAACCCCTCCTCTGGAACTATTGGGGTACATTATTCCCCAAAGGACAGATTTTATAAAGCTTTGCAAGAACATGGAAGGGTTAAGCTGCAGGTCTGTCCATGTCTCACTCAACCCAGTGCTGATCATGTCTCTCTCTGTAACAGCAAATTTAATCACTTCACAAAGGCTTTGTTTCGAGTCAGCTCTTTGCTCATCTCTCCCGTTGACGTCAGCAGGGACTTGGCTGCAGGCTGCTGGGAGCAGCCAGTCCCACTCCTGTCTGCTGGGGCACTGACCATAACTAAGAATGGAAACAGCCCTCTCACCTGCAGCAATTTGCTGACCTGATTTAGTTTCTGGAGGCAGGGCTGGAAGTCAGTAATTGTAGCAGTCTCTCCACAGTGCCCTGTGATGCAACCGCCAGACCAGACCCGTTTTCTCCCGCTGCCACTTGGTAATGGTTTGAGAATAAATCCATTAGGAGACCTTTTGGATGTAAGAATTATAATTTTGCAAAACAGCAATCTCTACAAGCATTACCCTTTAGCTACTGACAGCAAAGTTCAAAAATCTCATCATGTGCTGGTTTCACAGCAGCTGATAAAGGTTAATAAAATGGAGGTTTAAAAGGCAGTGTTTCTAAATTTTTTATGCTCAGAAAGGATGATTCTCATTATATTGGGTTGAATTAACCCACGTGTTCCATTCACATTCAGACTGCATGACTGTAAACTCTAGGCCTTGCTGCTGTTTCAGCTGGCAGAGGGGAGATTGCACTTTCTGAAGTGAACTGGTGCCTGGAAATATCGTTACAAGATCAGATTTGTGCAGCGGCCTCTGGAGAATGGAACATCTGCTTCACTGAATTATTGATCTTAATTTATGATTGGGTCCTATGCAATATTTCTAATGGGAATTGTTAAAGGACTGGAGAATTAAGATTTTGTAGTTTACCTTCATTATGCTCCCCCATCTCTGAACATACTAATCTATGGTATAAGTCAAAGACATGGAGGATTTTACTCAAGATTTGTAGAATTTTTTGATTTAAATTTGCCCTGCTCTTTAGAGTTACTGCTGGATTTAAGTCACTTTGAGAGATGTGTGCCTTCTGTCCTGTTTCTCATTAGTAATGCATCACGAGACAGGTTGTGTGCATTTTTATAGGATGTTAATTTTACATGTTCCTTAGGTGTGTACTTTGAGATTATTCTATGCTTTCTATGTAAAAAGATAATTGTAAATATCTTGAATTTGTGATACTACAATGAGTTCCACTGATTTAAGACAAAAATAATGAGTTATTAAATTGGGCCCATTATATTTAAAATCCAGGCCTTGTCTTTTTTGGCTCTGCTGCTGTTAGAGATGAGCCTGGTCTCAATTACTAATCCAAAGACAGGTTCGTAGCTGGTTTCTTATTTTTGTATAGTGGGCCATATCTAAGCACCAAGGTGCTAATAAAGTTTAGGATAACAATACTGAGATTCCAGGTTTGGTTTTGTTCATTGTATTTATAGAGGCTTCACACGTGAGACAAGTCTGTAAATAACGGGTTTTAATCTTAAATTAGTGTTGTGATTACAGAAATGGGTGTTAATACTGACTTCATACTTGATAGGATACATGAGGCCATTTCAATTTTTACATCAAGTTCCTCTTGAGATGTCTTGATAAATATTTGTGTCAGAACAGAATTAGGGCAGGATTTAGATGGGCTGTGGTGTCTGTGCACTATAATTACGTGTATTAATTACACATGTTGCATAGTCCATCCAAAACCATCAGCCTCTGCTAAAGCAACAGCCCAGATCAAAGGTGGTCTGATTTGTGCTCTGAGAGTCTACAGGTGTCCTTTTATTAAAAAAAAAAATACAGTCTGGCCATTTTGTTGGAAGGAATTATTTCAAGCACTGGATCGAAATGATCAGGATTGGTGTGTGACCATGGACTGGGTGAAGCTGCTCAGCTGCCAGAGGTGGTTGGACGGGCAATTTCAGTTGTCTAGAACATTCCTAAAGTCATGATGATGCACTTTTTGTTTTGTAGATTTTATGAGAAAACAACAAGGATTTGCATTGAGTAATGGCTTCCATCTGTGCCCTCTGAGTACTGAAAATTACTGGCTGTAAAGTTATTATCATGCCCCATATACAAGATGAATGTAGAGATGGACAGAGACATTATGCAACTTGCTCAGGGCTGTATAGTGAATTAAAAAATCCCAAAAAAGCCTAATGTACTGATTTTTGACCTGCAGTCTTAACAGCAGACTATACTGTTCTGATGTAGCCTTGACAAAAATAATTTTTTTAATGTATTTTAGTTTTAGATAAAATATGAGGTACTGACTGAGCTTGACCAAACTGAGAAGCTAATAAATACAGAGGAATTTTTTAATATACAGCACCTTGATATCTATCTTAATAAAATTAAAATAAGCAATAAACCTGTCAGATGCTGTCATCAGTAGCACATGGAGCTTCAGGTATAATAACAGCAAAATGTAATAATAATAAAATTCAACCAGAGCATTCTGGCAATGAATAAATGCTCTTGCCCATAATAATTTAAAAGAAAATGTATGTTTTTAAGACTAGTTCCTTTATTATTTAGGCCTGTTTGCAGGAGCATAGGAGGAGCTGACATTTCAAATAATTGCTATGGTAACAAACAATGGAAGCTTTTATCACAATGTGCCAATTAATATTTGGAGGCTTTTCAGTCCATTTAATGAAGGCTGAAGACAATCACCCCTGTAGTGTACTATTATGTCCTGCACATCCCTGCCCCAAGTGCTGTTTTGATATTTAAGATTCTTCTTCTTCATTTAATGGTTTTGATTGTACCAAACTTGGAGAATTTCAATACATATATAAGATATCTGATCATGCAGATCAGTTAATGCTTGGAGATAATCAAGCACACAACGAGTATGTGTCAAAAAGGGGAAACTACCACCACATCAGTGCATAATTTGAGTGATTTATGTGTTGATATGAAGACACATATACATCCTGCTTTTTCTGATGCTGTCGAGTGCACAACTTAACGACATTTGATCTTTTCAATTTATGGTCTCTCACATATCGTTTATGTTTGCTATCAAAAGGATAATTTGTAAAGTGAATGTTCTGTTGATCTGAATTGGCAGAAGCATTTTTCAATCTGCCAATTCTTCCATTTAAATGAAAAAGAATTAAATTTATTAGCCCATAACGTTCTTTTCTTCCTTTAATGGTGGGTTTATCATTCTATTTAGCATTTGTTCAGGCAGTGGAGTAACTCTTTTAAGACCAGAAAGTGGAAGAGCGAAACATTTGCGTCTGTTTTTGACCTGATATCACAAAAACCGGAAATCAGGCTGACTCTTTTTTTATTATTTTTTATTTATTTATTATTAAGGCAGCTTAATAATATATTTGTGAGTTGCTGCATATTTTATTTTGCATGACAAAGCCTAATGCTAAATGTAAGTGGTGAAAAGACACATTTTTATCGACCTTAGTTGCTAACAGTACTTCAAGAAAGCTAACAGAGGCATCGAAGACTTTATTCAGAACTAAGATGGATCCTGCAGCAAAGTGATTCTGTATATGGAGATGCCATCTTTTTTGTTTTTAATGAAATATCAGGTGTTTTGGGTTGTGAGTAATAATCCCAAGGAACTAAGGCCAAGGGGCAGAAGTATTAACATCTAGAAATGAAGAGATAGATTCTGCAGGACCTGAGTGCTGCTGAATGATAAATGGGCCCCAGATTTTGTCTCTTTTTTGCCTCAGTAACTGCCACCCACTGTCCTTCCAAACAGCTTATCTGACTTTGCTCATCTATTCTCTATTGTCTGAACTTCTTTATTTCCAGAGGAAGCAACCAGTGAAATTGCCCACATGTTTCTGCTTCTCCTCCCTTGCATCTTCTATGATATTTTCATGGGTTTATGCTTTTGTATTTCTGCTTTGGACTGAACTGATATACACCTCAGGTTTTCCCAAATCCATTCAGGCAGTCCAAGTAATCTTTTTCAGTCATGCTTTGCAAGTCTCCACAGTGGATGAACATCAGGCAATGTCTTCTTAGTGCAGTGCCCAAATGCTGCTGCCAAGTCATCCAACAAGTGTTTGCATGTCAGTGACTTGATAAATGGTTCTGCAACTTCCCTGAAAACTTCCAGGTCTTCTTCTTTCCAGTGATTTTTCTCCCATCTGCTTTTTTGTAACATACAGATAATAACCAAGTGTTACAACATCAGGAT
Source organism: Lepidothrix coronata (assembly GCF_001604755.1). Classification (NCBI taxonomy): domain Eukaryota; kingdom Metazoa; phylum Chordata; class Aves; order Passeriformes; family Pipridae; genus Lepidothrix; species Lepidothrix coronata. Next base: position 1,584,314 of record NW_016690253.1, on the reverse strand, counting down.
GTGTAATGGATATTTTCTCTTAACTATGCGAACGTCACTGTCAAATTAAATATGTTTTTGATTACACATATTTAAATTAGAATTAACCTCTGGATTTTGAGGTGTCGGATTAAACTCAGCTCTGTTGAAAATAGTTGTAATTCTGGTTAAGTGAATTTAAATCGTGGTTGCGTTTTATGTGTTTTTGCCAAAAACCTGAATTTGATCTGATACCCAACCAAACATGAGTGACTGGTACTAGTGGTGTAAATACAAGACAGAAACAGGTCTGGTACAGATCCCACTGGCTGTGACAGGGCTATATCCACAATACTGCTTTTTTGTCATGTGATTGGAAGATGGATGAGACACTAGGTATTAATAAAACAATAACAGAACCTCTGCTAGGCTGCAAAGAAGTGCAAACTTCAATTTGACTGGGATGTGAGAGTATTTCAAAAGCAATGTTTTAAATCCTTTTTCAAAAGGACAAAACACTGTAAATTCCAAAGTGGAATATGGAGTCTTGCTGAAATGTAATCGTAGGTAACTGCAAACATCTATAGGTAAACATGAATAAATCTGCAGCAGAAGCAGGTTACACATTTCAGGTTTGTGGCATAACTCAAATAATAACCTGACTGTTTTTGTTATAGGGGATAAGAAAGGACAGGTCCCTGTTTAAATTATATTCTGTTGAATCTGAAAGTCTCTGGAATACACTGCTCCAGAAAGTGTAGCATTTAAACACATGAATCCAAGGAGTTCTCACACAGAGGTTGCCTGACAACCAGAAGGCAGAGGGGAGTGCCCTCCTCTCCTATGAGGAGATTCTGTGCTGGCTCAGCTCCCTTTCCAGTGCTAGTGTTTAGACAAATATAAACATTTATGGTCAGAAACATTATCACCCTAAAGGGACCCACAGTCACATGCTGTGACTGGAGAGATCACAATGACATGACAAAAAAAGTACCAAAAGTTGCCACTTTTCCAGTAAAACACAGATTATGGTTGCTTTCTGTGGAAGATTCTGTTTTAAAGATCAGGATATGAATTTCTAAGAAATTATACCTTAAACACTCAGAATGTTTTCATTTATTTAGGTTAACCCTCCCCAAGTTCAGAAACTAAATATTCATAGTTAATGTGTCATTCAATGTGGTAACACCAAACATTTCTGAAATAAGGGTGCATTTAAGAAGCACAGTGTTGTTACATGGCTGGAAGGTTAAACTTTGGTCTCCTGTGTTCTGTGCTTTGGGCTCAGCCAGGGAGAAATCTTCAGAAGTTCTGACCACTCAGGTCACTAATAAAATAATATACATTAAGTATAGCTGATTTTCAAAAGATGGTTATACAAAGTAACTAATATTATACATGTTTCAGTAATTAGAATAAGTAAGAGCCTAGTATTTTTGGGTTTGCTGTTTTTTGTTACACTGGGGAGCCTGTCTCCTGTTGTTCAGGTAGGTGTGTGACCTCTCAAAGTAGTTTCTGGACTTGTACATGTTTTTTTGTTTGTTTGTTTGTTTTTTGTTGTTGTTGTTTTTTTTGTTTTGTTTTTTTTTGGGTTTTTTTTGTGAATATTTTCTTTCTGTTTTTCAGGTTTTTTTAAAAAAAAAGAATAAAAAAGAATGTTATTTTTTTGAGTATAAAAATGAAACTCCTCGAAGATATATCTAAACCATATTAACAATCTCATTTACATAAATATTGAAACAGCTATTATTGAAAATGACATAATCCTTGCTAGGATATAACAGCTCTCACTAAACCATGGAAGCTTCTTGAAATGCTACCAATGTACCTGGACAATGACTTTTGTGCCTTGGGGGAACCTTAAGACTTACAAGATAAATGTACATTTAGAGACTGTTTTAAAGCACTTTAAATTGATATCACATGTCTGATCTGATCCAAACTACTTCACAGTGAGGCAAGTTAGTAACAGAGAAGCCAAGCATATCTGTAACATGGGTTGTTTTCAAGAAGAATCAGTCTTTGCCATTTGACAGTCAACCAAAATGTGAGTTTCCCTCTAATTTTGAAGGGTGGGTTTAACCTATGAGATGTGATGTTAAGGTTAGAGATGAAAGCTCTGCATATTTAATCATTATTTATTTAACCTGTCTCCAACCTGTGCTCCAAACACACTTGAGTTGAGCCGTTCATTTGAAACTTATTTTAAGACAAATAGAAAAAGGCTTCCCCTGAGGCAGTGACACACAAATAGTTTTATACAAAACCTCTTCCAATGCACTTTTCTCTGCCTCTAGGAAAAGAACATAAGAATTTTGTCTTTCTTAAAAGTTTGTGCGTAGGTGCTGTGTCTCAATTAGTGTGACCATATAACAATATCAAGCAATGGATAGGAAAAAATTATGCTTATACAATGGCAGTAGAAGGCAACACACTGAGAAAAGGCTCTGTTGCAGTGTTTCTGCATGGGATCTAGATTACTTACCTGTTTCTCTCATATGAGGCACAGAAGAACCAGATTCCTGACTTGAGTGATGTACTGAGGTGCACAAAACCCACAGGAAAAATCTGGGTCTTTGCACTCTTTTTTTTTTTTATGGCACTGTGGAAATATGTTGGGTCTTTACGCCTGTCCTTAGGTATGCAGGGTGGGTAAAAATGATGCATGTATGCCTTGAACTTTCATTTCATTCCCCTATTGGCTGTCATCATCGAGAGAACATTCAGACCCCGTTCCCTGTTCCTGTGGGCTGTTACATTCATTCATCTTGGAACACGATTTTTTCCCCTTCCTCTTTGGTTATCAGCCTAAACTCCCAGCCTACGGTAATGAAAAGTTATGGGGAGAAAAAGATGTGCATAAAGAAGTGTAGGACTGGAGATTAAACTCCCTATTGTAATTCATGTTATGCTAATGAGGCTCATAAGATCATTCAGAGCGGGGTAATGCAGTGATATTACCAAGGAACAGACATAATTTACTATGGGGAGCCTTTACTTAATACATCGTATTTCAGCCAGAAACTTAATAAAAAGAAGCTTAATACATAAATACCACCAAGAAGCGCAGAAGATAATGCAGCATTTGATCAGACTAATACATAAACACTACTGTGAAACCTAATTTCCAACAAGTTAGCCAAGAATCAGAATATACATATTGCTTATTGTTGCTGTCGAAACAATGGCTTAATAACTAAGGATACCAGAACAGGCATAATAAGCACTTCCTATTATTTATATTCCCCAGTTGCCTGTAATGGCCGTATAACTTGATATTTGATTGAATGGTCTGGATATGAAAGTTATTTCCCTTGCAAAGTAACCCTAGCACTCAGCAAGAAGTGTTACCATGGTGCTGTCATAAGGTTTATCCCGTGACATTTCTTCCCAGTTTTATTGATGCTTCCACTTTTAAAGCCATTCAGTTTCATTGACTAGTAAATAAATATTGTGCCATAACTTTATTTGACTTCAGTCCCATCAAGGGTCAAAAAACCCCATCATTGTTGGCTTGTTATTTGTCACTCTTAGTGTTATGAGAATGTTTAATGTCTCTTTGAAAATCCAAGATGTCCATTTGCATGAGATATTTCCTCATGTCTTTTGTTGGTATCTTCCCCTGGAGAAGCGTCTTTCAAAGCCTTGGCAGAGAAAGGGTGGGAAAAGAGGGTGAAAAGACTTAATGAGTTGACAGCTCCATGATTTTGGAGTTCTGACTCGCTGACTGGGGTCCATGATTCTCTTCTGTGTTATGACTGAAAGCAGTGACCTTGCCTGTGAAAACAGAGTTGATCTGGAGGTGCCACCTCTGTAAATTGTTTCAGAGAAGTGCAGAACCCGTACTTCATTATTAATCTGTTTTTGTGAGTATTAAGCAAATTCTGTTGGTGTTAAAGGCCAGCAGAATTTCTTCTGGAAGATTTTTAAATTGATCTTTTCAAATGAAGACAATCAGACTGAGTCATGCATTACCCAAACCATTTTTTTAAATAATTTAGGGGTTTTTTTTGTTTAATTTTCAGTCAGTTTTGGAAAAGCAAAACAGCTGGTCAATATTCAAATGTAATGAATTATGTCTACTTATTTCTCAGTAGCAGTAGAATACTGATAATCCTTACTCTATCTCTAATCCCCTGTGTGAGAAATATAATACTCCATGACTTTATTCAAGCATCCTTATTATTCCAATGATTTTTTTTTTCCAGGACTGTGTGCATATAACATTGTTGGTTTCTTTTTTGATTTTTGATTTAGGAAAAAAAGAAACCTCTTCAACAATCTGCTAGTTTGAGTCTCTAATTACACCTTATAATGAGTAACACAAAATGACACTGAACTAATTTATGCTAAGCTGATCCATCAGTGATCATCTCAGGAAACTGTGATGGGTCTGATTTTGATCCCTAATTATACTAGATTAAGTAAAAATGATTCCATGAAGGCTATTTTTGTAAAAGAATCATCAGCCACAATGTGAAGTAGCGGTTTTGAAACAGGAGTTCAAACTCAGAGACGTTAATGAGATCTACAAACTAACCTGCCATTTCAAGGTCCTTTACATTTGTTCTTCTATAGCCAGAACATGTTATCAGTTTTTGAGTATGTAGAATGTTCCACAGCCCAGAAAACTCATTTGTATTTACTCCATGCTATTTATTAAAGCATGTAAGTGAAAAAAATATCATTTACATTTCATATCGTACATCCTACAGCTTCTAGACAACCTGAGATTACACACAAAAAAGCCATTTTTTAGGAAAATTGTCAACATTAGTTAAACAAACTGAGAATCTAGACAAATCTTTTAATGCTCTTTTTTTAAAAAGTGACAAAATGTGTTTCCACTCTTTTTTTTCTGTGTTGTTAGCTATTTACACAGGACAGGCTGACAGCCTGATAATAATGATAATCTCACTGTATACAGGATCTTGGTACCTAATGGTAAAAAAACCAACCAACCAAAAAACAAAACAAAACCGAAAGCCAAACACAACCCCCCCAAAAATGCTACTCACAGAGGAAACAGTTTCTCATAATTATCATTTGTTGTCAAAAAGAAATTTGGTCTGATTCTGATCCCATAAATATATCTGTTATATTTAACACAGAATTAATAAGAGACAGTGTAGAAAAACCTGCTTTCCAGCTCTGCAGTGGGAAATGTGCAGTTTAGCCATAGGGTATCTCACTCAAAGGTCACCTCACACAAGTTCCTGCAGTCAAGAGAGATATCCTTGCTACCAACCTCACTCCCACGTTCCCTGCAGTGCAGTCTGACCTGCACCATCGTGCTGTGGCTTCCTCCACTCTGACTCACCGTGTGCTGTCCCAGCCATGGACCAGCTGCTTTCACATCCCTGCTGTGTCACATCCCTGGGCTCTAGAAGGGCCCTTCTCCAGGTGCTGTTTGCTCCTCTAAATCTCTTCTGTGTCGCTCAGCCCTATTTTGGGATGTGCTCCTGTACAGGAAGCTTTTCATATGGAAAGAGCAAGAATTCAATACATCTGGCTGCTGACACAACTGCACTGGCAGATCCTTTGGGTAGATTTCCAAAGCCTGTTGAAGATCATGGAAAAACCTCTGACTCAGTGAGTTTGAATCGTGTCTGACAAACTTCTTAAGATCTGACTCTGTGAGGAGTTAACTGTCCAACTGATAGTTTCAAAACTACATTTAAATTTACCCTCTCAGTCCAGAGAAACATCTTATCCTTGATAGCTTCATAAGACTTTGCACTGAAAAGAGATCTGACAGATTTATTTGTGCCCAGGCCCTCACCTTTGCCTGGTTACCACCTTCCAAAAGAGTCTGCTTGGCAATTAAAGGACAGAGCTGAACTAAGTCAGAGGATTGTGCAGGAGAAAAGCAACAGTGTGGTGGTGCCCCAGTGTATGGAACAATAACTGCCACCCATAGCAAGGGCTTCTCCTGCCAGAGGATTGGTATCTCCTCACTTGAGATGGATCATAATGTGTTGCTGCAAATCAAACAACTCAACAGCCCCACGTGAACAGAATTTGGCCCATTTGCAGTGCTCAGCAATGCTTTTTGGCATATGATGCTCAGGATTTAGTCACATCTCTTTTAATTAGTTTGATATGTTTGGTTCTGCTTCAGCTTTTACTTTGCCAGAGGTTTTCTTTCTTCTTCACTTTTCCCTGTTTTCCCTTGACTCACTAATCAGTGACTGCCAGGCCACTCTGTCCCACCAGGGCCAACATTCTTTTAGCTGCACTCCAATGCTTTGCCCTGTGTCTTTCCCAGTGTTCCTTAGATGTTTTGCTTTGACTCTGTGTTGTGCCATCTTCAAAAAAACCTGTGTGACTATGGAGAAAGCGGCATGCAATGAGGCATCAGCAAAGGGACAAAGATCAGGGACCCTGAGGAGGTAGAGCATCAATAAAAAAGAAGGAATGAATGCCTCTGAGGAAGATAAAGCAGCATGATTCACAGCTCTGGAGAATGCTAGGCAGGCATGAAGTGTTTGTAAGGTAAATAATAGCCCAAGATCAAAAAAAGCAAACAAAAGCAGATGAAGCACAGTATCAAACAGAATTTAAATAAATCATTAGAAGGAAAACCTATTTCTTGAACCATAGGACACTAAACAGCACTTAATTAAAAATGTGTGTTTGATCTTCTCATATGATTAGTTTTGCATTACACTGCCATTTATTTTGGTGATATTGAGGCCAAAGGGGCTGGTGTCCTGGGCTGAGCAAGATTTAAATAATGAAACTTGTGCTGAGGTTAGTGAAAAAACTTTGATTTGCTCTGGTGGAACCATCAGCTTGTCTATTCTTAGACCTGGGAAGCAATTTTTACTTGACACCTGCTGTTTTATCTCACTTTCTCTCTCACTTAGCGTTGTAGCTGGTAAACACAGGGACTGGAGCTGTGCATAAAGCCCTACTGGGGGAATCCTTGACCCCTTTCATAGGCAGAACTGCCTTTGGGTGGACAGGTAAAATCTACTCCAGAGGGCTGTGCAAAAAAAATTAGATGACGTCTTGGCCACTGGTCATCTTTGGGTTTCATCAGGAACAAAATTAAAGTAGCTCATATTAGTGAACAACTGGAAAAATAACAGCTTAATTGTTTTTGATCTTTGCAGCAATATGTAGTGATTTTTTAAAAACAGAAGTATCTAGAGGAATTTTTTCCCTTCACGTTTGCTCTTCTGCTTACTTTTGTAATGGGCAGTATTAAGTAGGCCAAAGATCTTTAAGTATTGTTGTTTGCCAACATTAAAACAGAAGAACATCAACCGTATATTACTTACTCCTCATTTATACTATCAAAGCATTCAGATGATTTCTTAAGTAACAACTGCAGGAATTAAATGTAAAAGCAAATGTTTTACAAATATCGATAACGATTTAGCTCTAGGGCTTAGATGTCATAGATGAGAAGAAAAAAGTGAGCAAAAGGAAAAATTGTACCAATGTTTGTTTTACAAAGTCAAATAAGTGATTTAGTGATTGGTAAGACACTTATAAATCACTGCAGACTGTGTTTTCAGTTAGCTCCTGGAAAGGAATCTGCACTCCTGTTTAACATAGCCAGGCCTGCCTGCAGCACTTGCCTGATGTAAATCAATTCTGTTCAGACCCCAAGGGCTGTGAAATGCAAGCCTTGATTCTCAGATTGCCAAATCCCATCCCTTGGGGAAGGAGAGCCCAGTGCTGGGGAGAAGACATTCAACCCCAGCAGCACAGAAGCTCTGGTTTGTAGAACCCTTGGAGGACAGAACAGGTCTTCCATCATCCACCCTTCTTGGTATCACACCGTGTACTTGTGACTCAGTGAGTCACAAGAATATTTTTATGAGGATTTTTTTTTTAATTTTAGACATAATTAAAGAGCAAAAGAAAAAAAGCCTAAAGACAGATGAGCAACACTGGAACTCTTAAAACTGAAGATACTGTACTTCAAATTACATTTTTATGACACAGCTCCCATTTTTTCATTTTCTTGTGGACTTGTTGTAAACCACAGGCCTTGTCCCAGCTGAGACTGTCAGGAGGTAGGGGCTGTAAAGCAGCTAAAATTCTCCCCCAAGCTTAAGTTGCTTTCTGAATAGTAAAATCAGTTAGATGTTGCTGGGTATGACAGCAGTGCAATATTACATGACAGACAATATTCTGTTAGATTAAATACCATTTTTGTAACTGTAACGAAGTATCTGTTTCTCAGTTTCTGTAACACTTGCTCGAGGTACATTAGCCATATAATTAAGCACGATTAAATGATAATTGCAGTCTTTTTGCAAAGCAATTCCATGGTTGTTTATGCTTTGCAGAAAGTAGATGGCATTTATTTTGCATGTGTCAAGGAAAAGCTCTAAATGTTAAAGAAGTTGCTAAGGAATAACTGCCATAAATTTACAAAGGAATTGCTAGGTAACATATGCCTGAGATTGAATAAAGTACTGCACAAATTTCTACCAAGATGCAATTGTATTTTCAAAAAGGTATTATTTCTGAAAAAAGTCATGGTGAGTGGAAACATCTGTATTTGGTTACGGGTGATATATTATTTAAGTAAGCTACGATGTTCTTTCATTTATAAAAGCTCTTCTGTGGGCACTACAGAAAAACCTTTTTACACCTAGTTCTGGAGACACAGAAAGCATGCACTAAGGTTCTTTTGCTTTGATATCTCTTCTTTTGAACAAGGGTAATACAGCAGGCAAAGGCTAAGAGGGTCTGTACCACGCCGTGTTACTTTGTATGTTAGGAAAAAAAACCTCATAAACACTGGATTCATCTGCATTAACTTCCTAGTTCGGATCCAAAGTGCACCTGTGAAGCAAATCTGATTATCTGCACTTACTGTGCTTTGTTTCACATCCCATAGCTCATTGCAGTCTCATTCCTTTCTGGAGGACGTTTCAAGGGAAAACATATTTCTTTTAGATCTGAAGGAAGCAATCAGAAAATAATCCTAGAAGCAGAATTTCTTCCAAATGGATTTGGGTATTTATCATTGTGATTTATATTTTCTTTGGGATAGTGGCTTTTTTTGTCAAGAATTGTTTGCTTCCTCTTTGGGAACCCCCTTCTCTCCAAAAGCAGTTTGTGCTTAGTGAGTCTTTTCTCCTGATTTACTAAGTATTTAAACATAAGCTTGATATTAATCTGATATTTTATTTCACTTTTATTAATTGTAAACAGTATTGGTCATAGAGCATCTCAGCATGTGGCTAAAACCTGGGATTGTTTGGCCTGGAGGAGTCTCAGTGCAGATCTTACTGAAAAATGGTGTAGAATGCACAGGTTGAAGCCCACTTTTTCTATATATTTCTTTTCAGGTTACTTTTGCATTCAAGTAGGCTTATTCTCTTTCTTCTCTAGTGCTTCTGTCTAGTGAAATGACTTTTTTTCCCTCAAGGCTTGTCTGCTTGGAAGGGATGTCAAAAAATTTACAGAAACCAAGACGAGGTGAGATATGCTGTGCATATCCTGCCACAGTCAAGTAAAAAATTACCACTCAGGTGCCTAAATCAACTAATTAATCCATACTACATTNCTCTGGAGGTGAGATATGCTGTGCATATCCTGCCACAGTCAAGTAAAAAATTACCACTCAGGTGCCTAAATCAACTAATTAATCCATACTACATTAATTATGATAATGAAAAGCTAATCATAGCTTATTGGCCTAAAAGCAAATGCAAGTGAATGAGAGAATTTTTCAAGGCTGGCTGATGGCCCCAATCCAACCTGTTCCAAAAGTCTGCTGGAGGTACCAAGCAGAACTGAGCAGTCACTGAAGGTAAGAGCAAATCCATTACATTTTTTTTTTTTTTTTTGCCATTTTCAAGGGCAATGACAAAATTGTCAGCCTTCTCTTGGTAACTAGCCAAAGACTGTGCTAGCCTTCATGGAACATTTATGCAAGCTTTCGACTGTTTATATCCTTGTGTGACATTTATGAGTTCCACAAATATTCTTATAAACATTTCGTAGAAACAGTATAGGACAATGCACATTTCTCTGGAACATTTATAAATTTCAGTCTCTGTTGAACTGCATGTTTACAGCTTTAGACAAGACTGACAATCTTTTAGTGATTAAGAGAGATTTCTGTGTTGGTTTTGATTCGTGTGGCAGCAAAGCGTATCTGCAAGTGACACAGTCAAATGTATCTCAGCCAGAACAGAAGGGATGTTAAATCTGGGATGCCCCTGTTGGTTTGCCTTTCCATCTTTCTGTTTATCTCAGCAAATTATAGTCCTGCAGAGACTAGTTTGGATCTAAAGCTTAACCTGCATTCCCTTAACATCTGTTCCTAAGGAGTAAAAACATATGAATTTGTCCATGCTGATTCATTTTCAAAGGGAGACACTTCCCATGAAAAACATTTCCACTAGGTCACTGGAACACAATCCAAGCACCATCTATGGGAAAAATGAATAATATAAACCAGGCTGAGATAAAAATTAAAAAAAAAAAAAAGGAAGTGGTACAGGGATTTTCACAACAATTTTTCATTTCAAAGCCAGTGCTTGTAAACAAACACAAAGGTAACTCAACATAATCCATAAAACAGGAACAAAGGAAATTCTTGAAAATAAAACTCAAGTGGGAGAAATGGAGTTGAGAAGCACAGCTCTGTCATGTGTCAATCAAAAATAATAAACCAGGAAAGGAATAATGGCAAAGGGCAAATTCTGAGTGTTAAAGCAGCTCAATAGGAAGAGAGTATTGTCAGGGTGGGAAGAAATCAGCCTAAGGGCACCAGAAAATAATCCTTGACTTAAATCAATTTGTAAATAATACTGACATACTTCAGATAGGTAGTGATAAGACTAGATAGGTTTACAAAGAAGCAAATTTGTCCAAGATAATAAAAGTAAATACAAATTTTCATCCAAGGACAATTTCAACTGTGGTGCTGCAGGACACCACGGAAAGAACCCAGTGGAAGATAATCCAGCCTAGAAATTAAGTAGGCACTATAGTAAATGCAGAAGCTGGATATTCTGCACTGTTGGGGGTTATATCTTTGTTGTAGCCATAACGTAGAAGCAAATGGCAAATATTTATACTTTTCAGTTTTTTTGAATTTTTGTCCAAAATCTTCTTACATGGAGGAGAACATCTTACATCATTGGGGAATAAGGGGCTTGAATTCTGTTTCAGCCAGGAGTGTGGTTTCTGTTTTTAAGAACTGCATTTTTCTTCACATCTGCTGCCTTTATATTTGAGTTTCTGGTAGCTGGGAAGAGCTCTATCCTTAGGTCGCAGCTGGAGTGAGAGACAGTGTTCAAAGTTGCTTTCTTCCTTTTGAATGTGACAAGAAAATTATATCTCTTTCCCAAGTGGGGGGTAGAAACCAGGCTGCAGAAAGGGTTGTTTCTGTAAGGATCACTTTGTTAAGAGCCTCCAGATGGAGTGTAGCAGTGTTAACTGTTGCAGAGACCACGAGTGCCATACACTCACAGATGTGGATAATGATCTTGCAGTATCCAGGATATCCATTAATTCATGTTACTTCTAAGTTTTCCAAGACATGGGGAAGGAAGATATTAAATGCCAGAGAAAAGGACACTGGGTGCAAGGAGATTGGAGATTACCAAGAAAATGTAGCAATAAATGTAATGGAGCAGGAGAAAAGAGAATGGCCTGATGATTTAAATTTATTTTACTACGAGGCATTAGCTCATAACATACTCTTCTTATCCAGATATGAAAATGAATGCATTTAAAAATAGAATATATTCCTGAAACTGCAAGTGGGTACAAATCTGCCTTGAACAGCTGGTTTGAATTAAGGGAGGGGGGGTTGGAAATTTCCAAGAACTGGTTACCCCAAGCCTTAAGCAGCCTGGTCTGCACACAGATGGATTGAGTTTGCATGGCAAGGGTTTGGTAGTGGAGGGGCTACAGGGGTGGCATCTGTGAGAAGCTTCCAGAAGCTTCCCCCGTGGCTGACAGAGCCAATGCCAGCTGGTTCATGTTGGAACAGACATGGAGGGCTGTCTCTCATGGAAAGGACCCCACACTGGAGCAGGGAAGGAGTGCGAGGAGTCCTCCCCCTGAGGAGGAAGGAGCAGTGGAGACAATGTGTGATGAGCTGACCCCAGCCTCCATGAGCTGCTGGAAGGGATGAGGCAGAGAAATTAGGAGTGAAACTGAACCTGGGAAGAAGGTAAGGATGGGGGGAAGGTGTTTTAACGTTTGCTTTTCTTACTCATTACCCTACTCTGAATTGATAGGTAAAAAACTGATTTCCCCAAAAGAAACCTGTTTTGCTCATGGTAGTGGTTGCTGAGTGTTCTCTCCCTGCCTTCATCCCAACTCACAAGCCTTTAGTCATATTTTCTCTCACCCCATGGAGCCGAGGAGTGATAGAGAGCCTTAGTGGGCACTGGGTGTCCAGCCAGGGTCAACCCACCACAACTGTGTTGCCTTTTTTTAGTGTGAGACTGACCCCCTTGCTTTCCTGAGATGTTTTCCAACCAGAATTGTTCTATGATTCTAAAACTGAAATCACTTTATGGAAAGGAAGTCTATGCCTCAGAAAAATTAACTTATCTCTGTAATTACTGGGCCACAGACTTTTTACTTGAATTCACTGCCTTTGCACCAGTATGACTGCTTTAGACATCTTATTGCAAAACTAATGTAACAGAATGGATGACCTAACATCTTTTGCAAACTTTTGGTTTGGCTTCAGGTCACTGAAGATGGAGAGTTAGGATGCATCATTATTTATGTAGCTGTCCAGGCAGCAGGGATCTATGCAGGCAGCAAAATTTTCTGTCTACTGGAGTATTTCAGCTTCTTAGGGGCAACTAATGGTTCTGGCAATGTGTCTGACCTGCCTTGGATGCTGACACAGACAGAACTGAAATATTTGCTGTTAGTAGCCAGAGACATTATCTTAATTCAAGTAAATTTCTCTTTGGCTTCCTAGTGATTTCCAGTCAATATTCTCATTGGCAAGTTGTTTTATTTGCTGTATATGTATTTAATGCCTCACCTTGCTTACGGAGGTATTTTTCAATGCCTTTTGACAAAGTTCAACTTTTTCTTAAATACGTGTAATTCCTGTTAAATTCCCACTTCTATGATAAAATGAAGGTTTTATTATAGAGCAGTCTTCACTCTTCTATGTAACCTTGAGCAAATCTGTGGGATTGTTTCTTCCCCAGTGAAATGAGAATATAGTCCCCCTCTTTCTGAAAGTAATAGAGGCTTTCAGGTGAACACCACGTGAGAAACAGCCACAGTTAGTTATCAGCTCATGTGAGGGAAGATGCCACACCTGTGGACCTCTGTGCAGCATCAGGGCTGTTTGCTTATGTCATTTACTTCTCTAACATGTAAATGTGGTTCTGTTGGTCGGACCTTTCTCAAATAATCATTACACATATCGTGAACACAACTGGGAACTCCACGGTGATGTGTCTGTTTTTCTAATCAGATAAACTTACTAACAAATGGAGCTGAATGTTGTCAACACTTTGGGGCATTAAGATGATTAAAAAAACCCCAAGAATGTGGACAGAGTGCAGTGAACAGCACTTCTCTTGTTGAATTCAATGCAAGCAGGTTTCCCATCTTCTCTTCCCTCACCATTCTGTTTTCTCTTTCATTCATATTGCTTGAGCAAGTGAACACAGCCTTGCTGTGAGAAGTAGGCACAGAAGATAGTGTGATTTTTCACTCCTTTGTAGATATAAAACATATCCATGGAATTTGAAATTTTATTTATTTTTGCAGTGTCCCTTTCTTCCCTTGAAATGTACTCAGTAATTTCTTTAAGCTGTCCTTTCCCTTTTGTCTATGCAACAGGAATATCCTGGGTTTGCATGTTAATTTGTCATGACATTTAGTTATTGCTGTAATATAACACTCTGAAAGCTCAGGTATTACATAGATTTGTATCTACTGTGATACTATATTGGATGTCCAGTGAATTTATCCTAGTAACTGCATGTAGTGTGGTTCTTTGTCAAGCCTCTGTCTACTCCAATAAAAGAAATAATGAGCATGAAGATTCATTCATTGGCTGAGACTTTATTTCTGTTCAGAGAACTGCTTTTTGCAGTGAAATTAATGGAATATTAAAAATTTCTCCAGCTTCATGGCATATCAGTTGAATGAGCTAGTACATCTTTATGAATGCATTTTGATATTTTGCAAGCCATTTCATGCCTTAGTTCAAAGAAGCTAGGGTGCCTTTTCTTTACAGGAAGTGAGAAAAATAGCATAATTTTACAATGAGTTATTTTAGACTTGCAGAAAACGAAACAAAGTGGCTGTTGCAGTTCCCGACAGATGGCAGATAAACTGACTAATATTTGAAGATCAGCTTTAAGGGTTCTATTCATGTTTCCACTGTTTTGCAGATGTTTGTGAAACAACCTAAAGCTTCACTTTTAACTTCACTCAACACAATTAATCAAGGTTACAGAGTTTTGATATTTTTGAGTATTCTGACCGAAATATCGTCCTGTTTGGGTGCCAAATAATAACAACAAAACATAAACCATCCTGTACCCTTTCTTCCTCTCTTGTCTCAGGCCTTCTCTTCATGCATTTATTTTACTATTTCCACTTTAAAATGTTTAAAACATCTTTGAGCATATATTCCTTTTAATTCTTAGCTAAATTTACTTGTTTACCAGTTAAGTTGGCACAAGTAAGCCAAAATTCTCTGTTTTGGACAGAGATGTTGCCTTTACATGGAAGTTCTTTTTGGCTCTTTCTTATGAGGCTGAGAGTGGCTGCTTATTATCAAGAGTGAATTCTTGTAGCTAAAACAAGTAGTCTGCTACTGTCTGATCACCTCCAAACCCATAATATTTTCAAAATACATGAGGAGGCTCTGAGTTTTGGCTGTTCCTGCTGCTTACCCATAATGGACAATTAGATTAAAAGCTAAGCCAAGTGAATTTCCTCTCAATGTAACTTTTCCCCTGGCAAATGTTTCATGTGTATGGGGCTTGCATTATAACAAGAAAGCAACAAGAGGTTTAATGATTTATGACAAAAGCTTATTTTGTGTCTACTCAAAATAAAATTCCTCACTGCACAGAGAATATATGGAAATTCACCTGCCTTCACTGCTTTCCCAGCTAGATAAAAGTGACAACTGTGAAAACTCTATATGAAGTGAAGAGTTTTTGAGATGTGAA